>NC_056727.1:1129732150-1129934650 GCF_019279795.1 Protopterus annectens | reverse complement strand
TTATATATATATATATATATATATATATATATATATATATATATTGATAGATAGATATGTAGATATAGATATATATGGATATGTATGTATAGACCAGAAACACCTTCCTTGGAAAGCTAAAACATAACACTTTGTCAAAAGGAGAGCACAGCTTATGGCGAAGATACATTAACAGTAATCTGTGATGAGGAATACAAAGTTCTTATTTAGCAGGGTTTGGATTTGGAAAGGTTGACCAAATATTGAAAAATCTGTCAGTTGATGTTGAGCTAAAACAAATACAAAGTAGTGTAGTGGGGTCACAACTGTCTTGCTGTGAACTGTCACCTGGGAGGAGAAGAACTTAAGGCAACCAAGCAGTTATGGATCTGGATGTATTAAGTACTGTGTGCAGTTCTAAAAGCCATACAAGGAAAAAGAGATCAGGTTTCTGAAAGAAATCTAGACGAAAGCTACCAGAAGGATAAGTGTAATAGAGGGAAGTAATATGATCTGAGCATAAGGCAGCTGAAGCTCTTCTCACCTGATGCCGGAAGAGATATGGAGCAGCAGTAGCATTGTTGCCTTACAGCAAGAGGATCTCCTGTTCGATTCTCGGCTGGCGTTACTTCTGTGTGGAGTCTGCATGTCCTCCCCATGGTCTAGTGGCATCCGTAAGACATATGTGAATGGGCGTTCCTTCGCTGAAGGTTGGGCATAGGGCTGGCAACTCGGCACCATAAAAATCTACTACCAATCATTAGCGGACCAGAGTTCCGCTGTGGTGACCGCTGATTGCAAAGCTTTCAAACTCTTATGTCTAGAATTACATTAGACATGTTTTAAATATTAGTACCACAGACAATAAATGATGACTGAATAAGAAGAATTTTGTTAGCATTTATTCTCCAAGGTAAAATAAGTCTGTAAATGTAGGGGTTCTCATTATTTGTTAAGTGCAGTTCATTAGCTTTATGCTATCAGTCATGAATTTAAAAGACATAGCAATAAATAGAACATGCTGGAGGGACAGATTCATAACCCAGAGGCTCCCTTCGCACTGGAATAGAATTCCAATTGATGTTAGGCAGAGCACCTCACTGACTCTCATCAAGAAGAATCTTGATGAGTGGATGGGGGATCGTAGGTTTGTTCCGGGGATTACTTCCGTGTCACTATTAGACAGAGGCACAGTAAACTAAACTTTAAAAAGGGCACAGTATACTCAAATCAAGGGGTGGCGTAAGCCAAACACAATCAGGCTAGGCTTATAAATGCCCCAGGGCAGATAGGCTAGTATGAACCTATGAACCTATGAACCTATGAACATTTTAACTTTTAAGAGATATAATCCATGCCCATAGCATGGGCATGTTTGTATACATTTCCAAATATATGCACTTGTGTTGATATTGTATCGCACAGCCTTGTATGCGCATGCAGATGTAGAATCTTTTTGCAGAAGACCGCTACAGTCACAGGCTATAAAGGTTAGTGCATGCATTCTGAACAGATTTTGCATTCCATGCACTGCACAGGTACCAATGCAGACATGCAGGGATAGGCACACATGCCATGCACATTTCACCAACACCAGTATGTCTGACATGTATAATTTTTGAAGTAGTACCTCGCACATTATGTGGTTTTATGAAGGCAATATAAGCCATGCTACATATAATGCAGTGTATCTACAACTTCTGTTAATATAGCATACATGTGAAAATATAAGTTGCAGTTTGTACATCAGTGTTCATTACTACATATGTTATTTTATGACCCTATCAGATCAAAGAAATCTCGTCTATATTAGAACACCAAACGTTCAAAATTTCGAGTGTTCTAATATCGACCTGTTTTCAGTGAACGCTGAAAATATCGAAAAAACAGAAAACCAAATTTTTTCCTTCAGATCTGCTTCGTTCTCAACAGAATGAACATGACAGGCTGAGAGTGGCTGAAAGACGTCAATGAGAAACAGCAGATCAGCATCAAACATGACTCTGTGCTCAGCAATCACGCAATTACAATCACCTTGCATTCCGGTACAACCCAGCCGATGATTATAGTTTGAGCCGGCATGTTCTCAATGGCACTATGACTGAAGTGTGTCCTTATTGCAAGGCTCGAAATTTAATGGAGAAATGAAAGGAATGTGTTGCACCACCAGAAAAATGAAACTGCCTCAACTTGGAGAACCGCCAGAGCCATTAAAAACTATACCACCGAATCAAAGCATTTCCTATCTAACATCAGGAAATACAACTCATGCTTCCAAATGACGTTGTTCGGCACAGAAATCGTAACTGCTCAATTCATGCCAACTTTCAAAGTGAAAGGACAAATTTATCATAAAGCTGGCTCCCTGCTTCCATTCCCAGATGATCAACATAAATTCCTACAAATGTATTTCATCGGTGATGGCAATGATGAATTGAATGCACGCTGCGGAATTTCTACCGGCATATAAAGGTCCATCGTTTCCCAACTGCAAGAGCTTCTTCACAAAAAAAACAATTTAGTGTGTTTGTTCAAAACAGCAATTGACATGATGCCATCTGATACACATAAGATTGTTTTTCATGCTGACAAAACACCTGCTGTAGAACATGTGTGAAGATTCAATGCTCCAACTATAGACGAAGTGGCAATTGTTATTGTCGGAGATCAATTCTAACCTAGAGATATTGTTCTTCATCAGAGAAGTGATCAATTGACAACAGTTGCAGAAACTCATCGATGCTATAATGCCCTGCAATATCCAATCATTTTTTGGGATGATGCCGATGGATATCATTTCAACGTTAAGATGATAAATCCAGTCAGCGGCGAAGAAACAAATATGAAATGCAGCGCAATGAACTATTGTTCATACCGATTAATGATTTGAGAGAATGAAGACAATCATATTTTGAAATGCCGTCAATTGTTTCACCAATACATCGTAGATATGTATGCAAAAATCGAAAAAGAACGTTTGATATTCATCCATTTGAATCAGACCAAGCTTCGCTCTGAATACGTTCGTTTGCGAGATGCAGTTGTAAATGACGGTAATACAACTAACGTTGGAAGACTAACGATTTTGCCATCTTCATATACAGACAGTCCATGTCATATGTATGAGTACGCTCAAGATGCAATTGCGTATGTTCGTCACTATGGGCGTCCAGAACTATTCATTACATTCACATGCAATCCAGCTTGGGACGATATATGACAGCTCTTACTTCCTGGGCAATCGCCGGTGGATAGGCATGACATCACAGCACGTGTTTTCAGACAGAAGCTGAAATTGCTGATGGATTTCATGGTAAAACATGAAGTGTTTGGGTCTGTGTGCTGCTGGATGTACTCAGTGGAATGGCAAAAGAGAGGATTGCCACACGCACATATACTAATCTGGCTCTATAACAAAATCACTTTAAACAAAATCAGTGATGTAATATGCGCTGAAATACCCAATGATGACGTCGATAAGGATTTGCATGAAGTTGTAAAAAAAATATGATACATGGACCTTGCGGTACACTGAATCCAAATTCACCATGCATGATAGAAGGAAAATGCTCTAAGCGATATCCTCGAGCATTAGTATCCAACACAGTTACAGGAAATGATGGATATCTTTTATACAGAAGAAGATCAGCAGAAGATGGCGGTAAATTAGCAACCATACAAATGCAATACGGTGACATCAAAGTAGATAAGCGGTGGGTTGTTCCATATTCGCCTTTGCTATCAAAAACATACAAAGCACAAATAAACGTGGAATACTGTAACTCCGTTAAATCGATCAAATACATTTGTAAGTACATGAATAAAGGCAGCGATCTGGCAGTTTTTGGCGTGCAACCAGAAAGAAGTGATAGGAATGCGGTCATACATATCGATGAAATCACAAAGTATCAGGCAGGAAGATACATAAGCAGCAATGAAGCTGTATGGCGAATTCTTTCATTTCCCATACATGAACGATGCCCAGCTGTTGTTCACTTAGCAGTACATCTAGAAAATGGACAATGCATTTATTTCACAGCTGCAAATGTGCAACAAATAGCCCTGAATCCACCGGCTACAACGTTAACTGCTTTCTTCATGTTATGTCAAAATGACGCATTTGTGAAAACACTGCTGTATTCGGAAGTGCCTATGTATTACACATGGAATGCGAGTAGAAAATCATTTGAATAATGCAAATGAGGAGAGCAAGTCGACGGACAACCTGGCATATTCAAAGAAACTACGCTAGGCAGACTGTACAACGTGCATCCCAATTAAGATGAATGCTTCTTTCTTCGCATGCTGTTGGTAAATGTGCCCGGTCCAACGTCTTTCCAGGAATTGAGAATTGTCAATGGCATTACACATGCCACTTTCCGCAGTGCATGTCAAGCTCTGAATTCATTGGAGAATGACCGACACTGGGATGTATGCATTAATGACGCGTGCAATACATCACATCCAAATCAAATTTGTGCATTGTTTGCAATAATTTTGACCACCTGCTCTCCTTCATCTCCAACAGAGTTATGGGAGAAATATAAATCGTGCATGGCTGAAGATATTTTCCATTGAATACGCAAGGAAAATTGAAATATGAACATGGATTTCACAACAGAAATCTATAATGAAGCGTTGATAATGATTGAAGATTTGTGCTTAGAAATCGCGAACAAAGTTCTCAATCAGTTGGGAATGCCATCACCGAATCAATCTGCTGCTGCTTCATTCAATGTAGAATTATGTTGTGCACAAAATTACAACACGGGTGATCTTTTGTCGTATGTGCAATCAAATATTCCTAAGCTAATGCTTGAGCAAAAAGGCATTTACGATCAAATAATGCAAACTGTCAATAATGGGGTTGGAGAAATCTTCTTCTTAGATGCACCAGGAGAAACTGGTAAAACGTTCCTAATTAGATTGATTCTGGCAGCAATTTGATCCCAAAATGGCATAGCCTTAGCTCTTGTGTCATCCGGAATTGCTGCGACATTGCTACCAAGTGGAAAAACTGCTCATTCCGCTTTGAAATTGCCATTGAACATGCAATTCATTGAAACTCCCACGTGCAACATTTCCAAAGCATCCAGCATGAGAAAAGTATTGCAGAAATGCAAACTTATTGTTTGGGATGAATGCACAATGGCACACAAAAAAATCGCTCGAGGCTCTTGATCGAACATTGCAAGATTTTCATGGAAACATCAGACCATTTGGGAACACATTAATATTGCTTGCAGGAGATTTCAGGCAAACATTACCTGTAATTCCTCGATCGACACCAGCAGACAAAATAAATGCTTGCCTGAAATACTGTACTTTGTGGCGACACATAAAGACGTTAAAATTAATTACAAATATGCGTGTCCAGCTGCAAAATGATTGATCAGCTGAGATATTCTCACATCAATTGCTGGAAATTGGGAACGGAAAGGAGCCGGTTGATCTGACCTCAGGGCGAATTTAATTGCCTCATAACTTCTGCAATTTAGTGACGTCAAAAGAAGAATTGGTTGAAAAAGTATTTTCCAATATTCAAACCAATTATAAAAATCAGGATTGGCTGACTGAATGAGCTATTCTTGCAGCCAAGAACAAAGACTTCTACGAACTTAACAATATTATTCAGTCTAACATTCAAAGCGAGGCAGTCACATACAAGTCCATTGACACTGTTGTGGAAGCAGATGAAGCGGTTAATTATCCAACAGAATTTTTGAATTCACTCGATCTGCCAGGGAGGCCACCGCACGTACTGCAATTGAAAATCGGTGTGCCAATTATCATGTGGCAAAATATCAAACAGCCAAAGCTTTGCAACGGCACGCGGCTTGCAGTAAAAAAATTAATGAGCAACGTTGTAGAAGCAACAATCTTGACAGGACTTTTCAAAGGTGAAGATGTCCTCATTCCTCGCATTCCTATGATTCCAACGAATATGCCATTTCAATTTAAGAGATTGCAATTCCCAATTCGATTGGCATTTGCAATCACCATCAACAAAGCTCAGGGCCAATCTTTAGAATTGTGCGGTTTAGATCTACACATGGATTGCTTCTCACATGGACAATTATATGTTGCATGTTCTAGAGTCGGCAAACCAGACAATCTCTATATCTGCACAGACAATGGAACAACAAAAAATATTGTATACCCACAAGCATTGTGAAATTAAACATATTAGAAACGTGTGCTTTCTCTTTTCTTTCTTTTCCATTTAACCAGACTGAGCCACAGCAACGCATGGCCGGGCACAGCTAGTATATAAATAAGTAAATTCTTGCTTAAGTTTAATGCACCCTTGTGAACCATTTTTATCTTTCATGATATAAATTTTGGAAAATGAGGGAAGAAAAAGAAAACTGAAAAAGAATAAAAGCAATAATGATACTGATGATAATAATAATAATAATAATAATAACTATTAATGGAAGCCACAAAAAAATTAATTGGTATGCAATGGCAGAAAGCTTTATAGCTTGCTGTTTCACCATAAACTTAATAATTTATAAGCTCTTGGGTTTGGCTGGCTTTGCTTTTTTGGGACATTTTGTGGATAATGCTGCGCATTGACCTTCCCCACATCATATAGTATGGACTGCCACCAAATGAACAGTTCGTCTTCATATTCTGAAAACCAGCTCTGTGAATTAACCCAACTTACCTGGGGATTTCAGCTGTATTCTTTAAGAATAACACTGCAAAGGAAAAAGAACAAATTCTATAAAAATGAAGAAATGTCATATTAAGGTCATGTTCAAAGATGGCAGAAGTAATTTTGCATTTTCATGTTGCAATCACTGTTATAAATGAGTGCATATAATGATAGGGATATGGAGACAAAGCCCTCACATTAGGTTTATAGAGGGTATAAACTGCTTTGCTGTGTATGTAACATATCTTAAAAGGAATTTTTGTAAGCTGTCACACAATCTGTAAAGGGTTTTAGGGAATTTTTGAGGAATATTTTAATGTACTAAAAGTATACTAAATTACAATAAAAATTACAAGAAGAATGTGTATAAATATATATATATATATATATATATATATATATATATATATATATATATATATATATATATGTTTTGTTAGTGTAACCTCAATTCTGCTTTGATTAGATTTATTGCATCACACCAGAGATTTAAATGGCAAATTTAAAACACACATTTTTTCATGACACTATTACCATGTAGTATTGGTATAATCAGGGACGTCGGGAGGCATACTCACTGTACGCACTTCAGTACAGTTTTATTGTGAATGGGGTAGAACTTGGAGGGCACTAGGACCCAGGGGTGAAATCTAAAATTCAGGTAAATAAAATAAAATAACAAGTTAGCACACGCAAATGCCTTGATTGAGACAGCATAGTAATTTGCAGCTCATCTGGCATTTGCATCATTGTCATTTTTTCAGTAAACGGGTGATAATTACCCAATTATCGCAGTTCAAAAGGCAAGGGAAAGAGGTGTGAAAATGAACCGACTTCGTGGTTCTTAGATGCGGCTTGTCTTTCATCGTTTAGCCAGTATTGTGCTTGAGAGTGAAGGGGGTGCGTCAGTGACATCAGCAACTGCAGTTGTGCAGCCGAGGAAGTTTTAAGGGCATTCTTTTCTAACAAAACTTTAAATATACCTTAGCACCAGCAGTGTTTTGTAGAATTCCATACAATTTTTACCAGATGGTGGTGGTGCATTCCTTATGTGACAGCTTTTGTTTTATTTATTCATTACTTTGGATTGTTTTTTTTTTCTGGAGTCTCCTCTTTTAATAATTTCTGTTGTCTGTTCTGTTTTCTGCTTCAGGCCTTCTACTTGTATTGTGACCTGTTTTATATATATATATATATATATATATATATATATATATATATATATATATTATTATTATTACTAAAACTTTTTTTCCATTTTGGAAGGAATGCATTCAGTCAGTTTTTCAATCCATGTCATAAGAGGTAACTACAAGTTTCACTGTATTGCCCAGGATTCCTTTGGTTAATTCCTTAGTGAGTCAGGGGAGATACATCAAAGGTAAGTAATGTATAACTGTAAAAGTTTTATGTTTTTATGAGTTTCTAGAATATGAAAATTGGCAATGACAAGTAAAGTAAAAAAAAAAACAAAAAAACAGGGATGTGTTTTGCCAAATCAGCTAGGAAAAAGACTTTTTTGTTTTAGATTAGGGGTTAAGATACAGATGTAGCTGTATACAGTCATTTTTTAAAGTTGGCAAAGCAACCAAAAATTATGTAAATATGCTTCATTTGTTTCATGTTTTGGTCTAGTCCTTGTAAAACATGTAGCTTTCTGTCAAGCCATTAACATATATGTTAGCTCTTATTTTTTTTTCGTAAGTTGGCAATGATGCAAGTAAATCAGTGTGGTGCATTTTTAATAACAAGTTGAAAGCGCTAGCCCTGTGTTTTAATTATTCTAATAAACGTGGTTTCTACTGGACGCTTGGATTTATTTTTACATGCTGGCTGCGTGTTTTTTCTACAAGCTATTGCCCAGTGGATGAGTAGGTTCAAATGAACACTCTATGGTGATTTTGACTCTTGTTTATTGGATTAAGAGTTCGCAAAGTAAAGCAGTGTATAGTTTACAGCTTCGTTTCTCTTTGTGGAACATTTGGTTACCTTCTGTGACTGACTTGAACTGAACACAGCAAGTATACTTCCCACTATTTAAGCCTGTTTTTTTGTTGTACTTTACCAGTTTTGTTTATTATCAGGCGAACAGAGTGTAGTGAGCACTATTCTTTGTTTTTAAAGTATTTAAATAAAACACAGGGATGTGTCATTGATTGTGCTTCAAATTTCTGATATGTTCTTCTTAAAGTTTGTAGTTTTCTGGCAAATGTGTTGTGAGTTGCAGTCACTAAATAAGGTACATTTGAGTTTCAGATGTCATATGCTTCAGAAAAAGCAGTCTATTACAAAACCTGCAATCACAGTAATGTTCTAAGTATATAAAATCTATCCTTGATAAAATATGTTCCTAATGATGTCTTTCTTCCCCATCACACCTCCAACATTTGCAGTCTACCTTAAGAAAAATTCTTTGGAGTCTGCTTGGAGTATGAAAATACCTATGTAAACACTTCTAAGTAAAGATCCTAAACATTCTAGACTTTGTAACATATTTGGGAGTCACATACATTGTCCCATTGTTTCTTTGTGATTTGCCTATCCAGTCTCCCTTCCTAGTCTTTTCTAAGCTTATCTGATTGATTCCTGTAATTATTATGCAATATGTTATTGCATCTTTCCATCTTAAGCCAGACTTCAAGATAACAAGGTGGCTCATAATTCTGACTTTTTTTACTGTTGCAGTACTATTTCCCCCCTATTGAACATTATGGATTTTGCCACATATTTCTTTTCTGCTCCTCATAAAATGCACACTTTTCTGGCAGATTGTTCAACACTGCAATAGTTAGTAAACAGTGAGACATCTGCACATAACTCTCAACCTTCCTTCTCCAAAATGAGAAACACTACCGCTTATAATCTGGAACAAATGGGCAAAGTGTGGAACACTTGCTAACAGGTTACTAACAACTTCAACTAGGGAGCTCATAGGATGTTTAAAATTTATTTTTAATTGGAGAAACTTTTTGAATGACTTAACATGATTTTGTTCTATTTGTCATGTTTATTAGTTACAAAAATGCCTAATACTGAATGTGTGACAGAATCTTTCAATGTGGAACTTTGAGGAACATAAACCTTTTAAGATCACAAATAAGAAATGTTCCTCATAATATGAGAGGCATGCATCTGCACATCACACTTCATACTTTAGAGAAAAACTATGCTAATTAAAAACCTGTTATTTTACCAGGACAGCTCTGTTAGTACATAACAACAATTGTAAGGCCTGGGTCACCCCTAAGTTTTTCGTTTTGTTTGGTCTCATTCTCATCCTAGGGAACGAAAGGTATGGTTTTCAAGGCAGGAGTAATGCAGGAGGTGTGTGTGTGTGTGTGTGTGTGTGTGTGTGTGTGTGTGTGTGTGTGTGTGTGTGTGTGTGTGTGTGCGTGTGTGTGCGTGTGTGTGTGTGTGTGTGTGTGTGTGTGTGTGTGTGTGTGTGTGTGTGTATACATATATATGAAAACAATGTGTGCACACATATTACACATTTGTTGTCAGTGCTAAGAGCATTCATAGGTAGTTTATACTAAATGTATAAAACAGTGTTGTATTAAGTTTTACTTGAATAATGAATAACTAAATGGGGAATAAAAAGGAAAACTGTATTTAAAGGAAGTGGTTATGGGGAGAAATGGATTACTCATCTTTTATTTTTTGCACATATTATTTTTCTAGTAAAGTATTACAGAAGTGTGCTGGAAGTTTTGAAGCTGCCTGTAGACATGTAGTTTACATCCCTATAGTGTACAAGGTAATGGGCCGTGTGCCCATTCACAAGTTGCTAGTACCCACCCTTAGAACTTACCTTTTTCAAGGAGTTATAGGCGAATAATATCAGGGTTGAATTTATAAACACCCATCTAGTTGTCTAAGTCCTTCTTAAAGGAAAATAGTGTCACAGTGCCTGATATGTAGAGGAAGTTTGTTCCACAGAAGAGTAGTCATTGCATGATAAATCTGTTTGTTGTGATTTGTTTATTTGCTGAAGCAGGTTCAGTTTTCTGGTTCTAGTGTTCACCGGTCTGTTTGATTTACAGATAAAGAAGAGGTCTTGCCCTGCTGGATCCCTAATGGTCTGGAAGGCAAGACATATCTCCTCTAGGAAGTCTACAGGACACTGAATAGAGGGGGCAAAGTCTTCAGCCACTCTTGATAGCTCATGTCCTTTAGGTCAGTGATCTTTTTTTGTCACAAGTCTTTGGTGCCTGATCAGTGCAGAATATAGAGAGGCAAAGACTTCCTTGGATCAAGAGGAAATAATTTTTACAGTCAGTTATGCCAGACAGAATGATTTCATGACCATTGTAGCATCGTGATGATTAATGAATCCTAACTACCAGTTAGGCTGCTGATCTGTGAGTACCTAAGAAGTCTGGCCTTGCATTTGTATGGTAATTAGTACCCCTTATATTTTGCAACACAATTACCCAAAGATGGCCCAAACAAGTTTATGATGGGATAGTTACACATTTTCCCTATTCTTGAGGGCCAATTGTACTAAGTCGGGGATGAATTTGCAGTTACCCATCCATTAGTCCAAAGTATATTTGAATACAGTAGGAAAGTACTTGGCTTTATATGGAATAAAACATGGTTCAATAGAAGTGATATTCTGTGTGATAAATGCCTGTCCCTCCAGCATGTTCTATTGAGTGGGTGTTTATGACACCACTGAACTTGTTAATGTGTAATGGATTTAACAGAACACGGTCTGGTCAGACTTTATATGTGAGGGCAAAGGTCACCTCTGAATAGTTTGAGTGATTCTGAGAAGAGAGTCCAGGCTTTGGGACAGCCTGCATAGTTTTTATGATTTAAGCTATGATTTTTTTTTTCTTTAGTGAGAAAGCATTGTGGTCATTCCAGTTGTGACAAGTGTTTCAACAGGAACATACTAAAAGGGACATTATACTTAATGATTGGCCTAATGAGTGCCAATTACACTGGAATAATTATGTCTCTGGATCTGGGCACCATGTGTTTAGATACAAGTTGCGCAAAGAAAAAGAGCTTCCTTACAACAGTGGATATACGGTCATTGAAGGACATTATATTGTTGGCATAAATTCACAGATGAGAGTGGTCAGGGTTACGGGCGTATAATTGCCTGATTCTACTGAATCCTCACTTTTGTTGAAGGGTAAGGGAAGGACTGTTGCTGTCCTTCATTCATCTGGCATAAAACCTGCTTTGAGGCTAATATTGATTAGCCTCTGTAGGGGTTCTAACAAATCATGTTTTAGACTAACTAGTAGGCAGCTTGCTATGTTATCTGGCCCTATAGATGTAGTGTTCTTTGCCTTAGATAGTGACTTTATAATTTATTGTTTGGAGATTTGAAGGTTAACTTTCTTGGTTAACAAATGTTAAATAACATAAATAAATAAATGCATACATACATACATACATACATACATACATACATACATAAATAAATATTACAGATGCAGGTATTTGATCTGAGAATACTGAAGGGTCAGGGTGTTTGAGCTGAATTTGTTGGTCAGTTGATTGGCTCTGTCTGCTGGATCTAACTATGTGCTATCAGTTACTATTAATTCTACACAGTGCTGGGCATTGTTTCTGAGATTTCTTAGATTTCTAACATAGATAAATAAGTTTTATGGTTGTCTTTTTGCCTGGGTGGCAAATTTTTGCCTTATGTCTGGTTTTGGTTGATTTCATTAGGAGCCCGAGTTCCTTGTTTAGATTAATGTTTAGTTCAGCAAGAGCTTTTTTGGGCTTCTTGAAAGTTAGATTTATTTTTGCATGCAGTGCTTTTTTGTTACTATACACCCTGTTTATATTAGGGCTCCACCAAATGGGGTTTATTTTTGAATTTGGTGTATTTATTTCTGAGGTGAACCAGATTTGTTTATGCAACTATTTATAGACTTTGTTTGTAAAACATTCTGTAGTGTGGAAGTTTGATATAGGATTAGTAAACAGACCCCATCCTCAACTTTTGCCCTGTGCCTCGAGCAGTAAGAAACCAGCTCTACTCAAGATGTGTGCACACAAGATCCCTTACACTAGCTTATATCAGGACTAAGAAGAGTGTGGTAATTATTTGTTTAACGTTCCTTACAATCAGACCTATGAGAATGTTCATTTGTTCTTTCAGCATCTAACACCATAGGTGCACAAAAAAGGTGACTGTTTTTCATTTTGGTGGTGGGAGGTAAAGAAGCAGGTTGTAATTACAGTTATGTTTTTTGTCTTCACAAGTAACTTCTCAGTATATTGGGATGTAGTATCTATCTTGTCAGCTCTGAACGTTGAGCTTTGGGAACAATTTATGTCTTCCTTGAAAGAAAAATTATAAGACTGAGTTTCTTTCTTGGGCCTAGTGCAGTTGCCTTGCTTTAGTATGCTTCCCTTAAGCAAACGCTTGAGATTCAATTCATGTATGTAGGGTGCTAAAGGTGTAACTGTCAACAGTTTTTATCCTTGGCTCCCATGGACACACATCTTCTGTTTTTCTGAGATTGATGAACTGGATCTTATTTCCACTATTTTCTCCTTACTAGGTAAACAGCTGTTTTATTGCAAATGTTTTAAATTGATAACTATGTTAGAACAGCAAAAGCAGAGCTCAAAACAACTTAAAAGCAGTAGAGCAGTCCTTAATTTAGAAAACTCTTGCTGCTGAAGTTGTGTTGCACTGGCACACACCTTTAACTGACTCTGCTATTTTATTTTAACTGGAAAGTCGCTGCTTATTTCAGTAATTCTTTACTGACTATAGTAAACTACTTTTCTGTTGTGATTCATATACTGTCTTAAAAATCCAGTTTGCCCAGCAATTATCATTTTGTTTGCAGCAGTTGATAATTCAATTTACCTAACAGTTCTAGTTTTGCTCAGCTACTAATCCTGTACTAAATGTCATACAACACTGATCATTGGGTACAGTTTTTCTGTCATTTGTAATTATGTCTAACAAGGTTTATAGGACAAATTCAGTAAGTAGTATGCAGCAATGTTGAATTGTCCTAATAGATGAATATTTAGAAAAGTAGGTGGATATTGTGTGTGCTTGAGGATGTTTAGTGTTTACGTTGCCTTGTGGAGCTCTGTGGTACTTACAGGCACTTAGGACTATTTGGAAATTTTGAAAGTACCCACCTTCTTCATCACAAGAGGGCCATGATTAAGGGGCAATTAGTAAGAGCAGCCCACTTGAACTTCTAGCTCAGCTTGTCACTCAAGTACAAGTAAAAAGAACATTGTGGGAAAATGGATAATAATGCTCTGAGTTCTTTTACCTGAGACTTTAGCTGATTCTCAAACTAGTTAGATAAGTTTTATCACTACTTTTTCCTCACTTACTGCACAAATAAGAACAATTTTGTTTAAGAATTGGGCTGTAGTAACAGAAGATTCTGCTATTAGATCAAAAATTGTAAATGCACCTAAACTGGTGTTTAGGAGGGGACAAACTATAAAGAACTTATTGGAGCAGTCCCTTCCCCCCGTTGTCTATATACTGAGAATGAGAAAATGTGGGGCTTGCACCCACTGTAAATTTGTCACAGTAGGAGAGATGTTTAAGATACATGACATCTCATATAAACTGTGAGGGAACTTTAATTGTTGTATACCAGGGGTTGTATATTTAGCCCAGTGCCAACGGTGTACATCATTTTATATTGGGAAGACTGAAAGGAATTCAAACAACGTGTTTATGATCACCAATATAACATAGGGAAACAAAACATTAATAACGCCTTAGCTAAACATATTGTTGATTTTCCAGACCACAATTTTGTGTACTTGATAGTGGAGCAAGTTAAGAAAAATATTAGGGGAGGACCATGGCCATTAGACTTAGAATTAAGAGAACTTTTATGGCAAATAAAATTAAATGCATTTTCCTTCCCAGGCCTGAATGATTATTGTTCTTTAGGTTGCCTTCTTAAATTAAAAGCTTTAAACAGATGATTTGTTATTGTCATATTAGGTTGTTTTAAAGCCTACGACTGTGATACCTTTAAATTATAATAAGGTAAACATAGGGTATTGATGTCCTTAATTAACTAATTTTAACCTGTGGGTTAGTATATAATGCATTATGGTTATTTAAATAATTTATCTGAAGAGGTTCATTTGATTTATTTGAACGAAAGCACTAATGTGAATTACATTTGATTTGGTTTGCTGGTATTGGATTGCTTGTTTCTTTTTCATCTGTCTTGCTTTTAATAGTTCGTGACTTCAATACTCAGTGATTTGCCAGAAAACCACAAATTTTATCAGGAACAGATGAAAAATATGAGGCGAAAATCTGGACAATTGAGAGGTATGCCTGCCAGTGATCTATTCAACATTGTGGAAGGGACATGGTGTGGTCAGCAGTTTAAGAGAGTGGGCAGACAGCAATCTGCTGCTGTGAGTGTGGCTTGCTGGGGGGGGTAGCAGTCTGGAAGTTGTGAGTACAAATCTGAAAATCCTGGCTACACCCCTGGGTATAATACTACCATTACCGTACTGGTGGATGCTCATACACAGTAATGCACACACCTGCACACTTTTATACATAACTAATTTACTTCATCCACTGTTTTCTGGTTTTTTTTTTTTTTTTTTTTGTTCTCCTACTAGTTTTCATTATATAAACATATTTTGGGGCCTGTAAACTTGAAAACTGTCATGACAGTTTTTCTGTATTTTATTTTTCATTTTTGAAAAGCACTGACGTTTTTTCTGAGCTGTTAATAATTCGTTTTTATGTACACTAATACACATAGATAAATGCTTACTAGATATTATTAGACAGATGTATTTTTATAACTGAAGTGTTTTAGTTTGAGTATGTTTATTGTTAGATAGGTATGTGTTTTTTTTCTTGATTTTAGTTCTAGTCACAGACCTGATGATGGCTGTATTGCATTACTTATCCAAAAGTGATTTTGGTTGAAAGTCTTTTTATGTATATCTTTTGATGTATATGCTATGCTTTTCTTAATATCTGATCTTGGAATGTGGGTTGCAAATAGATAGGCAGTGTTTTCCTTAGCTAGGATTTAGTTTGTTCTAATCAGTACTTGTATGTGGGGGTGGGTCCTTGCTGTTCTAAAATGCACTTTTACAGCCCTGTTTATATTGCTTGCCATGAATAGGCTGGTTTAAAATTAACAATACACACCTACTTCTAAGTATATAAAATCTGATATGTTTAACATTATTAAATATTTCTGATATTTTGTTACGGAGGATCACTTGCCTGTGATGAATAAAGGCTTGTTGCTTTGGAACACTACCTGGATTTCATGATTTTTGGAAATTATTGTGACTGAGCTCATCAATGAAGTTGTAGGACCACTAGTTTCTCTATTTTTTTATTTTTTCCTCAACACTTATGGTGCTAACATTGGAACTAGACAGATTCTTGTGCTTGTTTATTTTTTTTTAAACTTGTAATAATTGCAACATATAGTAAGGTTAATTTAGAATATGCATTCTGAGCAAATTTATGTCAAATACAAGTATTAATTACTTTTGCAAACAAAGACAGTCTTTGTTTCAGCTTCATTTGAATTATATTTTAGCAGCCACACCCCACTCATTATTTTTTATTCAGATTCTGCTCTTCTGTTTTTTTTATTCTATGTTTCTTCTGCTGCAGGTGTGCACTATTGTCCCCATTTAGTCTATTTATTGTATTCTTTCCTCCTCACCACCTGAGGAGTGTAGCATGTACAACATCTTTCCATAACCCTAGACACAGGTGGGCCCTCACTTTGGAAGGAGGACTGGCAGCATTCTAGATAATGGGCAGGAGCACCATGGGTCCTGAGGCTGTAAAGTTATACTAGCCATTTTAAATTTCATTAGCCCTGATCCCCACACTCTGCAAAACTTAGGTTTGGATAACAGTGACCGCCTCATTCGCACTGGAATACCATGGGCAAACAAGAAGTGGATTACCAAAGGATCTGACTAAATGTTCTAAAGTTTATTGTTTATGAGAAGTGTTTTCATTTGGAGAGTCATCAACTACAATGACTTTTTGATAGAATTTTTACAGATTACACTTGCACATATGTTATCTGTGATTATTTAGGCATATACTGTTTCATTGATATACACTTAATATACATTTTTGATAATGCATTACTACTTTATTTTCTGTTTTGTGAGTGTGCGTTATTTTCCATATTGCTTCTGTAATCCTATATGTATTGCCACTGTAAAATTGTCTTTGCCATATTGTCTCAGGTGATGGCTGAAAAGGGCCTTTGGACTAGTTCACTTACCCACGTAAATAAAAGTACAGAAATTAAAAAAGAAAATAAATTAAAAACAGGTAATCTCACATTTGATACAGGGGATGGGTGTGTGCATTGGGGGAGAGAGCAGTAAACTAATCAATAATAAACAAACACAAGATGCATTCTACCAAGCAAACAACATAGCATCCTCTACCTGAGTTAAACTTAGAACACCTAAACTTGTCAAAAACAGCAAGAAAAGCTAAAATAAATTTCTATTAACAAATAAAAATAATCAAGAAAATAACTATAAGCATATATAAATCAAATACAATACATTAATATTACAAAATACAGGTAAGCCACAGTGCAAATATGAATAAATATAAAAACATCATTAAATATTCAATCTACCTCAAGAAAGACTATTATAAGCACTTATACTGAAATTCATTAAAATTCACTGAAAGCTAGGCAACATAGATCCTGAAATCAGGTTATCTGTATATTGTTGAGTGCAACATGTACATGATTTCATTTAGTTGAGTTAAACTCACCAACATTAAACTCTATTATTGCTGCTTTCCATAGCAAATCACTGCCATCCCAGGTCCTAACAATGTGCTGGCAGCAATTCCTTTGTTTTGAGAGATTTTTCCTTTCCTTTACATTGTCTTCACATTTTTATTGTGGATTTGCTATATATAGGTTTAGAATATTCAGTTGCAGACCACTTAAAATTTGTTGAGTTGATTCATTGCTGAGTTGTATTACAATGAGTCATAGTGGAAGCCATGATGACTTTACATTCCATTCCACTGAAGAATAAAAACAAAAGTACTACTGTTATAACAAAATTCCACAATGGCATCATAAAAAGTGAACGGGAAACAGGAATGAAAACAAGTATAAATGTATAGATAGATGGTATACTTGAAATATAAGGGACTGTGCAGTGTGAAAACTTGTTTCATGAACTGTGGCTGCTCCACTCAACAAAAAAGTTGTTTAAAAAAAAAAAAATCATCAATACCACTCAGACTCCCTTTTTACAGGCCACTGAACTCTTCTTCGCCACACATCAGGTGCCCGATTTACAAGACACTGAAGAAGAAAACTATGATGACCATTTGCAATTGGAAATCACATTATAGTGGCAGACATCACCATGCTATAGAATTGTGCAGTGTTGTGTAAAATGCACAGCTGGTACAGCATGGGTAAGAAGCATAACAGCAGATAAACAGTCTGAATAGTGTGAATGTGATTAGTGTATTAGTCACAAGGTTGTGAATGCAAACAAGTAAAATGTATCATCTTTCACATACACATAGCAGTGTTGTAAGCTGAATAATTGTATTAATTCCTTCTGGTCACCTTTCTGGGAAAGAGCAATGAGTGTTATTTTCTCTTTTATGGTCAGTTCCTGGAAGACATGAACTAAACATAATCATGAGGTGTGACAGTTATGTGCTGCAGTTTTGAAGAATGCCGATTCTGTCATCTGACAATGGCTGTAATTTGTTTTTCCGTTTGTAACATGCTTAAACACCTTCTTTGGGAAAACTTGTCTAAAGCATGCCTTGAACTGACAGTAAGGATAGATATTTTGTAGGAAAAAGAAAAATCAACAGAGCAAGTGAACAGAGCAACTACCCAATAGGTTTAAGATATGTCTAAATTTGCAATTTGCCTACCAGTGCTTAAACTGTCACAGATTGCTTGTCAATCTGTTGTAATGGTTGACGGACTTTTTTATGCATCAGTTATGGAAATGCAATACATTGTTCACTTTTCTTTAAACAGGATATGTTTATGATATAACTTTAACACATGTGAGACAATTCTGCAGATCTTTCCATGATATTGCCTCTCCCCGAATGCATTATGCAAGTGTTACATGATATTTCATGCATGAGTTTTAAATCACAGAGGATGTTTGTTATAAGATATAAATACAGTCCTGAGGCTTTTAAAGCTACAGTAAAATCTGAGATTTACGTGAAGGAGATGTATTAATATCTGAAATTTACATAAAAGAGGTGTATTAAAATCTGAGATTTATGCAAAGGAGATGTATTATTGATCTTCTCATCTTAGACTAGTACTGGAATATCCTAAACAGCCTCTGCCTGAATGGTGTCGAACTAGCAGTCATCTTAGAAAACCTGGAAGGAATAAATAATTCAGTGAAACTCTCAAAGATTTTTTTCTATCTATTTGTTAACTGGGTAGATGGTCTGATCCAAAGGCCCTTTTCAGCTGTGACCAAGACCCATGAAAGAACAGAAATGCTGAAATCTTTCAGCATTTCAATCAGTCTCTGTTGGTGTTGTTCCGCAAGTGTCAATACTCGGCTGTCTTCTATTTAATATTTTAATAAATAGATTTCATACTACCACAACATGTGCCACTCTCATACAAGATGCTGATGACTCAACCCTTATCTGCTCTGTTCCATCTATTACAAATTTGCAGAAAATCACTCAATAGTCTTTCACTGACATTGAAACATGGCTAAAACATTCTAACTTGCTGCTTAATGCCAAAAAAAAACAAGCTTCTGCTATTTACTCCAAAACAACACTTTAACCACAAACACACATTTCATACTACTTCAGGTGATAACATAAAAATAGAAACCATAAGCCAAACTAAACTCCTTAGAGTCATAGTAGATGACAACCTCAGGTTTGATCAACACATACTTCATTCCATCAAGAAAACTCACCAAAAACTTGTCTCCCAAGCAAGGATTACATTAGCAGCAACATACATCCTTCCTTTTCCATTATATGCTTCCTCTGTTCTTACAAATATCAACAGTATGTGTAAAACTAAACTAGCTTTCTGCTACTACTGAATAGCTAAATTTGCGACTAGGCTTATTAAACACACCAATGCATTGTGTTAAAACAATCAGACTGACGTGAACTCCCAAACCAGTTGACATATTCACAACTTATCATTACCCACAACCTATTGCACTCTACAGACACATGTCCAGCCTTACAGAATAATCTACTATACTACTGACCCACAAGAGACCTTTGCTTTAGTAATAAATTCTTACAATATATTGGTAAGACATTCAAAACTGAAACTCTGCTACTTCCATTATCAAAACACTGGAATGAAATCCCCACACAGTTAAAACAGAAAGAAAACTTAAATAGTTTCAAAACTTTGTTTAAACAGCACCTATTCCAAAGATGGCTCTGCTCTCCCTGTTCACCTGGTTAACTTTACTCAGATTACTTTTCTCCAACTCTTACAGCCACTTTGCTTCCCCACTCTTTTCTACCTTATTATTCCTCCTCATACTGCACTAGTTTCCTAAATGTTTACTCTTCTGCTTTTCCTCACACCCCACCACTAACTACAATCCATCCTCTGTCCATTTATCATCCGTTGTAGTTCCATAATTTTTCCTTTCATATCTCTCTTGTCCTTAATTTTTAACATACATTGCTACTTGTCTGTAAATTGTTATTGACCTCAAAAATACCCCCGTTTAATCTTTTACCTGCAGCCATCATGCTATAAATACATTAACTATTATTCTATTTTATTTTCTATTCTATAATTAGCCAGTTTAGTTTCTCCCTTGGTTTGTGTTACACTATTATGTTCATGTAGGGAATATTAAAAAAAATCATGTAAATAAGCTTATGTACAAATGTTTTACTCTGAGATTATAAATGTGCATCATGTGTCACTTAAATGTGGTGCTTCTCTCCCTGGCCTCTTCTGAAAATGAGTTTACCTAGTCAGACTTTCCCAGTCAACAAAGGCAAATAAATAAATAAATAAATAACTAAAATAAAATAACAACAGAGTGCATTACGTTGCATACCTGAGATCAGCAGAGTATGTTACAGTTTCGTTTTCCTTCTACTATGTTTTTCACTGAAGGCTTAGTAATTTCAAAGTGTTCATCAAGGTTAGAGTGATATGGGAAAGATCTCAGTCACCCCTACCTGCAAGTAGCCCTCATTTGACTGTTCACTGCTGAGTACTGGTTAGCCATTGGCATGTCCCCTTAGTCTTTCATACTTGCAGGCAAACAATCCCAACATAGTCATGCACTGCTTTTGAGATAAAATGAAAGAGTACTGATCATTCTTAACTCAGGAATACTATGAATATTTATTTATTTATTTATTTAACATTTGTTTACTGAGAAGCAACACTGATCATTAAAATTGCTACACCCAGTGATTATATTGTTTTATGTACTGAAAGACATAAAGTTGGTGGATCTTAATGTCTAAGCACATTAGAGGAACACTTTTCCATACATAAAAGACTAAAAGAATGGGATGCTAGGTACTGTGGCCCTAGCTGTAACAAACAGCCATTTTCTCCTTTTGCGAGGTCAAACAATGGTACTCTTCCTGAAAAGAAGGGAAAATAAAAGAACATACTTTATGAACTGAAGTTTGAAGCAATACGTGGGAGAGCACCCTCCAGAAATTATTAGTTATTGATAGTTTTCAACTACAAGAAGAACATATACCACATATATGTGTTAAGGGAACTACAGTATATAATACGTCATTATATAATACATCAATATATAATACAGCACCGAGTAAATTAACTGATTTATATACATCAAGTATATCAGACTGACTAAGACTAACATCAGAAAACAAATAGTTATTACCTCTGATTGCTTATAGATAAAGAGCTGATAGTTGAAGGTAGTTCAAGTATTTGCTTATGGACTAATACATGAAAAGGTAAGAATGATAACATAATCTTAATATATTACATCAGTGATTTTTATGGCAACTCTATTACATCAGTTATTAACTTGCTAGTCTAAGTAATTGTAGCAGTCAGCAACATAAAAGTGCACCTCTCTGTCAGCATTTGGTACAGCTTTTTATAGCTGATGACCTGCTTCTGCATAGATAATAGAAAACTGGAGAGATAGTGTGCTACCTTCACTTAAGTCAAAATAGAGATAGTCTCTGGTTTACAACTAATCAACTGTTTGTTAATAAAAAATGCAATGGATGTCTAAAGCAATGCCACAAAAACCTTCACAGTACAATGGATCTGTCTCTCCTGGATGTCTTGCTCTACAATGCTGAGCATCTTCATACTCTTACACAACTCATCTCTGAATGAAGTCTGCACTGTACTTTAACTCTCACAGAGAATGCATCAATAGGATTTTAAGCTTGATATAATTTTTTTAGTTTATGCATGCTTGAGGAGCGAAAATCTTGGAATCAATGTACTTTTGCAAAAACAAGAATAAGCTCTGCCAATGTTATCTACACATTTTCTTATAGCACTCTTTATTTTAAAATGAAGAAGAAGACCAGCTAACATGGCAATAAAATCAGTATTTTAATAACAAAGACAGAAAAAAAATGATACAAGATAAGTGCTTTCATGTATATCTTTAGGTGCTTCATTAGACTATTATTACAAATGAACAAAACATCAGCTAAATACAAAATTTCAAATTCAACTAGCTAGATCACATGACTTCAGAACGGGTCTTAAAGAGACTGTCTCATTGAGACCTAGTCCCTTATCAGCTTGCACCTCTAAAATCCAATTAACTTCAAGGCATTCAGTACATGTTTTAGTATCACTACCCCTAATGTTAATCTGATATAATTGTATGACCAAAAAGTCAAATACATGCTCATAACTAGCTGCTTTCAAATGAGAGGGCAAGACGTCTTCAGTTGTGTATTGTATATAACCTATTACACTGCATTTATTGTTGATCACTAGTAAACAAGCATAGAAGTGATGTATCATACTACTCTTTCAAATTCTCAAACAAATGCACTATTTCATCCTTCAGACTTTCCTTTAGTTTTGCCACTGGCAAGTATGCCCTTTCCAAAACAGCTAGCCTATATATTACCTTCATTGCTACTTGCATTTGCTTCATAAACTTTGCTTGATAGATTTTTCATACATCCTTGGACCCCAATGCTAAATGTTGTTATACACATGTTTATCTTTTCTTTGAAAATGTTGTTGACCTTTGACCAAATATACTGGTGTACACTCTGTACACCCATGTTTGCTGTATTGGCCAGATGTCAGTTTTATTATTCAATGTTTTCTCATGATAATCTGTTGTATTCTTTGATATCAAATGCATACTTTTTTTGCCCTTACATTATATTAGCTTTTTTCATTTTCAAATGTACAATGCATTGCTGTTTGGCTTTAGTCAGGGCTGAAAACAATGCAGTAAACTAGTTCAGAGAGAATGTATAACTAAATCCTTCAAAATAACTGTCAACAGTGCTGCCCTTGATGGTCTCTACATGTATTCCATAGTACAGTGAAATCTTTGGCAAACATAGGTGTTGTATCATGTATTTCTGAAGCTTCTGCTATGATCGTTTTGCTAATGAAGTTTGTTTGAAATAATGTTTTACATTTATGTCATTGCACAATTAATCAACGTTACACTAAGAGGTTCACTCAGCTATGTGAACTTGCATAAGCACCTGTGAAGTGCATTAAAAATGTGTGGTTGGGTCAGTGACTCATGTTGGGATATGTGAGAATTTATTACACATCTCTAGCCAAACTGCTATTGTAATTAGACACCATGTTGTTGCATACTTTTTCTATGCAAGTGTTCAAACCCTAACATCATCATGCCATACCATGTATTTCTATGCTAACCTATGGTAGGACCACAACTGGCCATGTTAACTTACTGCCCAGTCTTGCATGTTGCATACTGGCATCATTAACATACATGATCATGAAAGGGTACCCTAGTTCTCTGGAATGCGACTTGGTAAAAGGACACTGGTTCCAAAGGTATTGATTTTAGCAAAGCTTCTAATCTGTGACCTAAGGAAAGTCAAGTATTCCTTTACCTGCTTCACAGGGATCATTCAGAATGTCTTACATTCTATGAACATGATGGCTTCTAGTATAAAGGGGAGGTGCTCTATGCATATGATGGTCCCTAGTATAAAGTGGAGATGCAGACACATCTACAGTAACTTGAGGAGGTGACATCCTGATTTTTTATGCTGGTTGAAATATAAAGTCAAAGCAAAGAACCCAGACATGTATGAAACTCATATCACAATCTTGCTATTTTTCTTGTAGCTATTTATGTTGCTGGGCATTCAATTAAGGAGTGCCTTTCTTATAGGTTCATAGGTAGGTACTAGGCTGTCAGCCCAAGGGCCTAAGTAAGCCTAACCAACAAGGTTCCCTGGCTTACACCACACAATAAAATTATTTTCCTGTGCCCCTGTCGAGCAGAGCCACAGAAGTGATCCCCGGTGAATTTCCTATTTCCCATCCAATCATCAAGATTTTTCTTGAAGAGTGCTAATGAGGAGCTCTGTTTGACATAGATAGGTAGTCTGTTCCAGAGTATGGGAAGTCTCTGGGACAAGAATCTATCCCTCCAGCATGTTCTGTTTATTGTGGTGAGAAAGGTTTAGGTCCCTACAGCGTGTAGCTCAGTGGGATTGGGATATCTTTAAGTGAAGGATGTCCAACAGCTCTGGGTTTGACATAGCTTTGTATGTTAGGCAGAGATCACCTCTGAGTAGGCGATATGTGATGGAGTAAAGCTGGAGTTTTATGAGATAGTCTGCATAGGGCATCTGTTTGAGGCCAGTAATCCTCTTTGTGAGGTATTTCTGTGGCCTCTCCAGCTGTTGTAGATGTCTTGTGAGGTACATACCAAAAGGGATGCTGTACTCTATAATGGGTCTAATGAGTGATGAGTAGGGGGGAACAATGACCTCTTTTTTTCTGGATGAGAAACCTTTTGTGATGAGGTGTGCCACGTAGAAGGATTTCCTGATGACTGTGGTGATGTGATTATTAAAGGAGAGACTATTATCCATCTGTGTCCCAAGGTCTCTTATCACACTTTCAGTGTTAAGTAGACTACCACCTTTGTGGTAGTTCATGGGTACAGAGTTTTTACCAAAGGGGATGACAATGCACTTTTTGGCATTGAGCTTCAGGCCATGTTTTTTTCACCAGGCATCTGTCTCAGTGAGGCCCTTTTGTAGGATGTCCACATCATTAGGAGTTTTGATTATGGCTCCCAATTTGCAGTCATCTGCAAACGTCATTAGCCAAAGACCTTCTGTGTTAGTCCGTACTTCAGAGAAGTAGGTATGAAACTGGAGGGGACCCAGGACTGAACCATGTGGTACTCCACTTGTCACTGGTCTGAAGTTGGATTTGGAGTCTTCTACTTTCACAATGTGGGCTCTGTCCATGAGTCAGTTAGCAACCCATCTTGTGACATAGGGATTTATACCTAGTTTAGTGAGTTTATCTATAATTCCAGAGTGGGGGATGGTGTTGAAAGCCTTGGCGAGAACTAGATAGGCTGTGTGAACCACCTTACCCTCATCTATGGCTTTTGTGACTGCTTCAAAGAAGTCTGTCATGTTTAGGAGACATAATCTGCCTTTTACAAACCTGAACTGAGTGGGGTCTAGAGTTTGGAGATTACCAATGTCTTTGTTTATGAGTTCCATGATGATATGTTCCATGGCCTTACAGACCAGGCTCATCAGGCTAATGGGGCAGTAGTTCCCGGGGTCCATTGTGGCTCCCCATTTGTGGAGTGGGATAACCATCACAGTGCACCATTCAGTGAGCACAAAGCCTGAGGTGAGGCTATGATTGAACATGGTACTTATGTGGGGTGCCAGTTCATTCTGTAGTTCATGTAGAACACAGCCTGGGATTTTGTCAGGTCCCGTGGATGCTGTGTTCTTGGCTTTGGAGAGTGTGTTTTTTACCTGTGCAGCCATGATTACAGGAACTTTGCATTCTTCCAGTATAGAGATGGGCCCTCTAGGGGGTTAGAGGGGGTAAAGTTAGCACTGAACCTATCTGCCAGGATGTTGGCAATATCAGTTGGTTCTGTATATTTAGTGCCATTGTGCTGTAACTCAGAGCAGATCTGAGTGTTGCCATTGAGATTCTTGACATAGCTATTTAATGCTTTGGGGTTGTCTTTAGAGTCAGTGGCAATTTTGTTTTTGTAATTAGCTTTGGAGGATTTTATGAGGGATCTCAGCTTCTTACTGAGGCTGTCCAGGGAGCTCCTCTAGTCATGGAAGTTTGCTCTTTTTTGCAACAGTTTCTTTCTTCTGTTGTAGAGTTTGTTTATGACAGAGGACCACCAGATTGGCTTCCTTTTTTTGGAGGATAGCATCTTGGTTCTGTTAGGGATAGCACAATCCATGCAGTTGTGTAAGTGCTTATAAAGTGCATTTGTGTAGGATTCAGCAGTCTTAACTCTATTGTCCGTCTGCATGGGTGTCATGAAGTTTGCCACTTTTCTTGAGAAGTGTGAAGTTGGCTTTGGAGAAGTTTTTTTTTTTTTACGGTGGTTTCCCTAATGGGTGTAGGGCAGAATGTGGATGTCTAGGGTGATTAGCTTGTGGTCGGATCTGACCAATGAGGAATTGACCTCTGGTTGGAACACCGGTCACCCATGTTGGTAATGACCAGGTCTAGGATATTGCTGCCCATGGTGGGGGTGTGAATAAGTTGATCCAAGGCATTGGAATTTATGAATTCCAGAAAACATTGAGCAAAAGAGTTGGTACATGAGTACTTTTCACAGTTAATGGTGGGGTAGTTGAAATCGCCCATTATTAGGGTGTTGGGTTGTACCCTAATATTTTCCAGTGTATCAAGAAATGAGGAGTGGGAATCTTGGGGCATGGTGGGCAGTCTGTAGCAAGCTACAATTTGGATTGTGGTGTTGCCCAGAGTTAGTTGCACTTGGATAATCTCGGATGCATTATTTTGCTGTGCAACTATCCTGGAGGTGTGGATATCCTTAACGAATATGGACAAGCCTTCACCTTTAGTGCTTCAGTCCGGGTTAGGTGGCCGAAAGGTGTGGTATGAATTTTAGCCTGATAATGCAGTGGTGCTCGTTGGAACTTTGAACCAGGTCTCTGTCACTGCTCAGATGTCATTGTTCTCCATTTTAAGGAGTGCCTCGAGTGAGTGCATTTTGTGGTTTAGACTTCTAGCATTGAGTAGCATTATCCTCAGATTTTGCTTGCTTGTACCTGTTATGGTGGTGAATTTGTCATTTGAACCTTGCCTAAAAAAGGCACTATAGGGGTGGCAAGAGCCTTAGCCAGTATCCAGAATCCCAAGGGCAACAGGTGCAAGCCATCTCTGGCAAAGCATTGTGGTATATCGATCATGTCATCTCAGGCAGACAAATAGTGGATCCCCTTAGAATGACACCAGAAGCTTAGCCAATTGTTGAAGTCAATCATTTTGACATTGTACTGTGGTATCATTCTGGGTAATGGTAGGATGCTACTCAGGGCTAGGGTCATACCTGCCTGGGCTACAAGATCAAAGAGCTCCTCTATGTCTCTTTTCATGTAGTCCAGGGAGGTATGTCTCAGGTCATTCACACCAACATGGACAATGACAGAGTCATATTTGTACTTGTTGTGGAGTGACCTGAGTGCGTGCATTATGTGGTGGATCCTGGCACCTGACAGGCAGCTGACAGTAACTTTCTCCTTGTTTAGCCTGATGAGTGGAACATCAGTGTGTCTGACTATAGAGTCACCTATGACTAGAGTGCTGGATACATTGTTATTCCTTATGGGCTGTGGTTGAGTGGCACACTGAGATTGCAGGCTATGTGTCATTTGGGTTGTGTTGGGGGTGGAGTTTGCTTCTGTTTCTGCTTTGGAGGTCCCTGTTGCTTGGGCAGGTTTTTATTGAGAGCCTTCGTGAATGTAGGTGTATGTTTTGTGCTTCTATGTGTGTGTTTTGGTGGTGTAGGTTTTGAGGGACTATGTGATAAGTGTGGTGTGGTGCAAGTGTTTACCTTCTCCTCTTAACTGTCTAGTCCAGTCTTGGGTGAAGAGAGCTTTGCTTCCAGTTTGACTATATAAGTGCATCTCTCACAGGCTGTAGTGTTGGGTGGTAGCAGGAGAGGGTTGTCTGTGTACATGAGGCAATTGCTGCATTGCCCCAAGATGCCCAGATTCATCAGGTAGACAGGAGAAAACACCAGGTGCTGACCCTTAGACATGCCTGGATAGGTGATTATTTATTAAGTACTAAAAACTGCTTTCCTCTAGACAAGTGAGGAAAGTTGAATGTTGAAGTAATTTATAGCTTATTTAGCGCTTACAATGAGTTCTGAACAAGTGCTGAGCTCAAAGAAACAGATGTGAGTGCTGAAACTAAAAAACTGGCAAGTTCTAAGAAACATAATTAAGCTAGAAGGCTTCTCTCCAACACAGAAAGGTTTGGGAGCTCAGAAGCTTACAAATAGTCCTGGATACAGCAAATCTGTATGTGGACTAGAGTGCTTACAGGAAAGGCAGGAAACAAACTTAGAATTTTTTTTTCTTCCCAAATGCTCTCTTTGTACACAGTAGGAGTGCCTGAAATCAGAATATGACTTCATGTTTTATAAAGCATTATTGCATGATACTTATTTAGTTTTGTACAGCATTTATCAGCATCAGTAAGCAACGCTACTACCAAATTACTTTAATGTATTACCTATAGCTATACCATTTGCTCAAAAAAGGAACTTATCACTGCTTAAGTGCACTAATTCTTGCAGCCAGAGATTCAGTTAAGTAGCAGGTGTATACAACAGCAGTTAAATCTGCAATTTGCTGTACAGTCTATAAAATACACCTGATAATCAAATGAGCCTGTAGCACCACCTGTTAATGCAATGACACACGTATTTTTTTTGTTCAAATGGTATTAAGTTTGAATCAAGGTGTATGTAACAGTTTCAAATAGTTTTACATGTAAATCCAAATTCTGAAGTGTGATAACTGGTATAGAGCCTCTAAAATATGGCTAGATGACACTGGTTTCCAATTTAGCTATATGATACTTAGAAATGATTTTGCTGTAGCTGCATGTTAATGCATGATGCACACCATTGCCTAATTATGCTTTAAAGAAATGAAATGGGGAAGACAGGAAAGTGGTGAAATGGGGAGCAAGCAGGGGGAAGAACATAGTGAAAGGAGGGAGGGAATGTGCAGGACAGATGTAGGAAAGAACCATAGGAATCAATTTCTTCAAGAATAAAACATGAATATATATATGCACAAACGTTGCTGAATTTAGACTGTCACGTCCAGAGAAAGGGGAGATAACAACATAATCTGTTGTATATGGAATTGGACCAAATCATGTGTGTCATGAAGACATGTGTGTGAAATGGAGAGCTATGCATGGGATGATATTTTCTTTTTGTGGGACAACTGCCCATTTTTTAAGAGAGAGAGAGGAATGTTGGTGAAGGGCTTTAGGAATGTCTGGGTGCAGTAAGCTGGGCAGTCGAGGAAGCAATTGCAGACAGACAAGACAAACAAGATGTGAGATGAGGACAGTGAAGGACACATGAGGTGGGTGAATAACCTGTTTGGGATGAGGTTGGGGACATTGTGACCCCATAGACATCAATTTGGGTAACAGTGAGAATCGAGTTTTCACCCACTGGATTGTCATCACTGTCACCTCACTACACCAATGGCTGTAGTGTCTGACATCTGTGTCTTCTTGTGTTATTTAATACAACGATGGAGATCAGTGTCTCCAGACAGCATAGGTGTGCATCAACTGTACATTGCACAGTCCTACGCACCAGCCTTGGCAGTTCACCGCAGATGATAAACTCACCACCTCTGCCACTGCTCCTAGAGGGAACCACTGGTCTATCCTGCAGGGCAGAATTACCTGATGGGCCAGGTAGTGCTAAACTGAGGCCATGCATTACTTTGGGGAGGAATCAATGTGTAAATCTTTGAGGCCTGAGGCCTACTACTTACTAATGGACACATACAAGTCAAATAATTCTCTGCTGTCACATGTGACAATTTCTGTACAAATATCCCACCTTGTAGTTGCTTACTGTACGAACTGATGAAATACAAGGACATGTCATAATATTATTATACAATACAGGACTTACCTTGTAAATGCAGTAGTTGACACAGTTTTAGTTTAGGCCTGAGTGTGATGCAAGCAATACACGGCCAATGCATGGGGGTGGGAAAGGTTGGCACTCTGAATTGAGGCTGTCAGATGTCACAGGGTTCCTGTATTTTCTCCCTGTCTGCCCTGTAGCACTCTACAATGTCCATGTCATATATGTTGTGATAGGTCAAATGTAGCCTGAAAACTGTTCTCTGTTTCAGCCTAGGCCAATCGACAGCAGTAGCAGCATTGCCTGCAGACTGTAGCACATACAAATGGAGCTAAGCACCAGCAGCTCCTAACATTCTGTCTATGTAGACTGTCTGTGTCTGTACTCCACTACTTTTGAAATTCACAGGAAAAACCTGGACTCTAAATGGTTGCTTTATAACTACTTGAATAGCTCCACCAGATTGGTTGGTTAGCATGCAATTCAGCTGCTTATCCTGTGATTAACATCTCTGAAACACAGCCTAGACAGATGCAGTCCATTAATAATCTACTCCATTTTAAAAAGACAAATGTGTAGCTAACCAAACTGATAATTAGGATGCATGCTACATCTTCAGCAAAACAAAACATTTTCCAAGCTATCTTTACAGAGGAGTATTGAACTCCAGAAGGTATGCTGTTGTTTTTTTTTCCACTATATAATACATATGCTGGAATATATTAATGAATAATGTGAAGCAAAGCCTTTTACACTGTTTTCTGTATGCACTAATTAGAAGTGTGCTGATGGCATGGCCATGTTTGTCAAGCCATTTTAAAGGTACAAATGACTGGTAATACATGAAAATAGCAAGCTGTGTGATATATATGTACAAATGTTTCAGAGACAGGTCCTTTGAGTGCATGTTTAGCACTTCAAATATGTGTTATTAGCAAAATGGTCCATGCACCTGTTCTTTAGTAGGTGGGTGGAGCAAAGAGAAGTTACTACCCAGTCTATTGAGCCCACAGATGTAGGACACATGGAGGGCAATGACAGTGAGCAGCGAAGTGTGGCTACATTGGCTTCAGTGCCTGTTGAGTCTGGCCACAGAAAAAGTGTTGGCAAGGTGCCACACCAGAGAGTTGATAGGGGAACTCGGAGGGTGCCTGATGTCGCTCCTCAACCTGCTGCTCGTGTCTCTTTCTGTGTCACACAGTGTATGTTTAGGGTCATAATGGAGGCACAGGTATGTTCAGAAAGGAGCTCCAGCAAATGGTCAGGGTTGTGTATGTGGCACAATCTGACATGAGTGACTGCCTACACCATGTCACTGGTTCCCTAGATCAGATGAATGACACATTAGAAAGAGGCGTGTCTGTCATGGACTAAAGGGTATCTGTCATGGAACAAGTACTGTCTGTGATGGAACATCTGCTGGGAGGGGAGTGATATACTTGTAGGCATAGGCCAGCCACAGCATCTGCTGATAGCCAATGTGGCCATTACTGATCAAAGTCCAGTAATAACAGTACTTCTGCTGATCCATCAGTGAGTATGTTTCCCACACCCAGATGTGGCAGGCCATGGGGTCATGGTCCTGGGCATTCCCATGAAGGGAACAAGTCCAGCAGACATCGGTCACACTCAGGCAGCAGCACGCCATCTGATCTTGGGAGATGAGGTGCCAGTGCAACTCCTGGCAGAGCCAGGTCTTGTGGTCATGGATGACAATAATGAACTGCTACCTCTACCATGCACGGCTCACAGCTGTCCAACATACCAAGGCGTAGAACTATCCCTGAGCTTGGCTGCATACATGCAGACTCTCACACACCACTTTCACATGGAGAACCCCTACAGAAACACACACGCCTGCTTCCCTTTCTCCCTCACACATGCTCATAGACCTTTTGTGTCAGCCTAGGTCTCTGCCCCCCCCCCCAGCACCCTGTGCAAGTGATGACAGCTGTGCTATATCCCTGTTTTCATTATTTTAGATTCAGGGATACAAAATGTTTGTGTCTAATGCACAGTGTGCATTGCTACTTATTGCCTAGAGTATCTTCATTTGTGTTGTTGAACTGATAATCGCACCTGTCAGTTATATTTGCCTTGCCAAATGATACACTGGATAATATAATCATGACAGTGTTTTCTAGTGTATTCTCTTGTAGAGGTTGTGAAGTCAGGAACTGCAATGTGTGTCATTACTTTATAATCTTTCTCTTTAATGTTTTCCAGTATATACATATGGTGCACATCATAAGGCATTTATCACATTCAGATCTCAGGATTGTATGACAGCACTGCAGTCAAACTCATCAGAACAGTAATGCAGTATATTTTTTTTCTTTTACAGGAACCTCAGCAGACCCATGTAGCTGCTGGACAGACCACAGGCTTTTCTCATCAAGATAAGACACGGCCTACTAACCATGACATGATGCATGCGGGTAGATTAAAAGATATGTCACTGTCATCTGTCTGGTATTGCATTAAACTGTAACTGTTATTCTAAGCCTATAACTTTTGGTTTAAGCACTTGGGCTTCAGACCAGTTGATATACATTAACAAAGTTTGCAGTCTACACTCTTGTGGAAGGAGATGATAGCCTCTGACCATCTGAGCTCTGAATTGCTGGTTGAATGCTCATTGTGGCTGTTGTTCTAAGTCTCTTTGTTATGGTTTATGCACTTGGCCTCCAAACCAGTTGTTTTACATTTGGAGGGTTTGTGGTTTAGACTCTCGTGGCAGGGGAGGATTGCCTACACCCTTCTAAGTTGGGAATTGCTGGTTGAAGGCTTATTGTGTGTGTTAGTGTAAAATTGTCTTAGTTCTGGTTTAAATAGTTGGGTTCCAGTCCACTTATCTCACACTAGGAAGGTTTGTTATCTACACTCTTCTTGGAGTATTCTACTGAATTGCTGCTTTATTTAAACTGATTGTTCTTCTGTTGTGATACACTTTGGATATATAGTACTTCTGCATGTTATAGCATAGGCTCAATTCAGGCTTGCTGAATCTAGACTGGTATCATTGGAGTACTAAAACTATCCCACTTATATTAAGAAGGCCCCCCTGCACCCTTGTGGCAGAACTGTGCAGCCAATAACCCATTTGAGATGGGGATTAATGGAATAAGGCTCACTGCTCGCCTTTCCTTTTGTTTACTTTTTATAAAAGTAGTTTAACTATGTTTGTATTCCAGCATTGTGTTTTGGGGAGTTTGCACTCAGTTTATTGTAGCTGCTCAGAGCTTGCACTGCTGCCCTGACAACAGCTCAGTTGTGAATTGTGAAACATTGACACATTTTTGTAACCCTAGCCCTCCATAGAATAGGCACATTTTGTTAGTCTTATACAAAAACTTGGTCCATCTAGTCCATTCCCCTCTACTTACTACAGTATATACCTTCCATAATGGGCAGACAGTTTCCCACCATTTATCCAGGCAGCCTGATTTGCATGGGTATCCTGAGGCAACAGAGCAATTGCCTATGAATTTGGAATCAGTTCTCTCACATAACAACAAACCAGATATTAAGCATGTTGTCAGTACAAATAATTTACCTCTTGCACATAAGCTCACAACACATAAACCCACAATTGTGGAGGTACTCACTAGAAACCTAACTAAAGATCAGAGATCTCCCAAGTGCAAATCTGTACACACTGCAGACCCAACAGAATCCACTACACATAATAATATGCACACCAGTGACACAGCCAATAAGCCCCTCAGGCAAAACACCTCCAAACAAAATGTCTTACTCATACATGACTCCATAGTGAAATGCACAGATGTCCCTTTCACCAGGCTGGACAAGGAACAGGTCACAGTCAGCTGCCTGTCAGGTGCCAGTGTCCGTCAGATCATGCATGCACTCAAGTTTCTCAACAAGGACTGTTATGACTCAGTCATAGTCCATGTTGCAGTGAATGACTGAAGATGTACCTCACTGTACTATATGAAGGTGCTTGCCTCTCCCATAGTGACCTTTTTAGGCAATGTCAGACCAACTAAATTCCCAAGGTAAAAGAATACACTAGAGTCAATTTGAAAGTTATGCTGCTTAATGCAATAAGTGTAAATCATAAACTGCACTCACTGGAAGAGCTCCTTACCTTGGAAGATGCCCATGTCTATGCAGTCACACAAAAATGGTTCAAGGCTGCAGAGAGCCCCCTGGCCATGCAAGGGTACTATGCTTTCCACACATTCAGACATCAAAACGAGTTTGAAAGAACCAAAGGTGGAGGTGTATACATCTTCATTGAAGACAATTGCACAGCAAGACTGTTCAAAGGGTACAACTCCATAACGCTACTCCAAGTCCAACTAACTGTGTGTAAAACCCCCTTCCATATCATTGTTAGCTACAGGTCCCCCACCATGAAGCATGAGTACAGCTCTGAATACTTGCACCTACATGAGTCACTAACTATACAGCCAAACACCTTGGTCATGTCTGATTTCAACTATCCTTCCACTGATTTGGAGTCATATATGTGCGCAGACATGCTCACCATAAGGTTTCTGGACTTTGTTAATACACATGCTGTGTAATAGATAGTCTGCACCCCCACAATGGGCTTGAATGTCCTAGACTTAGTATTCATTAACATAGTGGTTCTCTTCACTAACCCCTGTGCTGACTGCCTTGGTCAGGTCAGATCACAATTCAGTCTCGTTCACATTCACAATCATACCCAACACCTCCTCAAGAGCAGAAAGGATGAAACATTTATCCAAAGCAAACTATAGGCTCCTAACTGATGCCATAAATAGTTGCAAACCCTCTGCTGCCACTGCCAACAATGACTGCTATACAGAGGTGTACACTAATGGCCTGTATAAGCACCTATACAGATGTATTAAGTCAGGTGAGTGTGAATGGATCAAAACAAGTTGCTCACAGAGAACAAGCCACCTTGGTGGGCATCAAATATATATAGGTTATACAACAAGTAGAAACACGTCATGTCTAAGAACAAGAGACAACTGACTCAGCAGAGAAGGACAGCCTACACAGCTTGAACAAGGAAATTAGCTGTCTTGCAAAGGTACTCTAAAGCCACATATAAACATAAACTTGCATCCCTAGCTAAAGATATTCAGGAGGCATTCTTTAGCTATGTCAGAAATCTGAAAGTGAAGGGCCAGTTTGTGCTGAACTAGTAATGAACGATACCACTCATACTGACCCTGAGGACATTGCAAACCTGCTACCAGACAGTTTGGGACAATCTTCACCTGCCCATCCCCACCAGACATACTCCAAAGCATAACTGTCACCAATCCTCTACTTAGTATCTGCAAAGAGCAGTTTATAATAGCACTGTCCATGACCAGAAAGACAGCCTCTATGGGGCTGCCTACTAAATGGTCTGAAACAGGACCTAGCAGAACCATTTGTCCCTCTCTTCAACCACATGTAAGTACTGGCTTTGTCCAAGCAGAGTGGAACACAGCAACAGTATTTCCCTTGCACAAAAGGGGTTTGTCAACCCACCCTAGGAACTATAGAACCCTAAGCCTCACCAGCTATATCTCCCAGGCCATGGAGAGAATAATCATGGACCTTATCAACAAAGACATAGGTGACCTTCAAACTGTTCTCCAGACACAATTTGGCTTTGTTATGGGTAGATCAGGCTTACTAAAACCAGGTGTACAACTTTGAGAATGTCACCAAAGACCTGGATGAATGCAGAACAGTACATACAGAGTATCTTGACTTAGTCAAGGCTTTTGACACAATCCCCCACTCAGGCATCATTAGTAAGCTCACACAGCAAGCAGAAACAGTGTAATGTGGAAGAAAGATACCCAGACAGTTCCAATAGTAGTAGGAGTAACAGATCTTATAAAAAAATCTACAACTGTATTTAGATATGTTACTGATACATGTAACTCCATACAAATTGCAGAAGGCTTTGCAAAGAGCACTTCTGGCTGATATCAAAGATGGAAACAATACTAATTTCATGAACTTTAATTATGCTTTGATTTAGGAATGGGGTCCATTCCCATCATAGTATTAGAAACCCAAATGATTTGTAGAAATTAAAAACTGGTAATTAACCCGTATGTCACTAGATGTGTAGCCAACTTGATCACCAACAGAACACATACAGTCAAATTTGGGGATTCCTCCTCTAGCAACAGACCAGTTACCATTGGTGTACCACATAAATTTGTGCTGAGCCCCCTACAGTTTGGAATATATTTCTCAGATGTCCAGGAAAAAAAGACAGCCTGTGGCTTACCATGTTTACCAATGGCTTCAAATTGGGTGCAATCAATGAGTCCCATAACAATGTTGAAATACTACAAATTAGGCCTTACACAGACAAAAGATTGGTGTCAAAGTCACAGACTCAAAATGCATGGTAAATAACATGTTAACATCCATTACAGCCAAGGGGAAGTCCCTGCATTTACAATATTAACAATACCCCTGTGGTGAGAGATTTGGGAACACAGGTTGATATCAACCTTAACTGTGATCACCATATATCCACAGTGGTAGGGAAGGTCTTCTATGTTGCACATCTTATAAATAAAGGCATCAAATACAGAGTTAAGGATGTTATAGCTCCTCTGTACTCATCCCTCAACAGACCAGTAATAGAGTACAATACTGCCTTGTGTATGTACCTTACCAGACACCTGCAGCAGCTGGAAAGACCTCAGAGGTTTCTCACCAAGACAATGCTGTAATTAGCAGCTATGAAAAACATCTGCTACTTTACTGAATATATAAACTCTCTTAGTACACAAGATTATATACATGTTCATTCAATATATTTAATACCTCCTAAAAAAAAGTTTAAAGAGAATGGAAAAAATGTCAGCTTCATTCTTATAGTATCAAAAAAAAAAACTGAGAACTGTCTACAGAAAAACAGAAATCATATAAGATTGTAAGAGTATGGTGGTATTAGCTTCCCAGCTGTAGCATCCTATTCTCTTGCTGCAGATTTTAACTCTGTTATGCTCTGTATAGACTGAACTTACACTAGTAAATGGAAAACTATTCAGAAGAAGATTTTACTAAATTCTTATAAGTTTATCAAATATGATGAATTAGAAATATGTAACAATCCTTTCATCTGATTAATAAAATTTACCTTAGAAGGATATTTATTTCAGTCTTTAGGCTCTGCATATATGAAATAAATTCTTAAACCAGTTCAGAAATATATTTTTGAAACTGTATTAATATGAAAATGGAAGTTTTTGTGCTGTTCCATTGCACACACCTAAAGATTTAAAGAAACTCAGAACAATGTTAAAATGAGTTTGCTAAAAATAAATAGATTAGTATCATGGTCTGATTGCTTTGAAAAAGGAAAAGCTAAATTGGCAGAATATTTAACAAATGACTGTAAGTTGGATGAATCTGTTAACCAGTTAATATTATTCATCAATAAGAAATTAAATGAATTTGTAGATAATATGAGTGAAGATGAAGAGAGCAGTATTCCCCAATTTAATGAACACATGAATGCTATCATTGAAGGTAAATTGACCTACAGTGGAAGCTTGTCCAAGTCGTATAAGTTCATTATAAATAATCCCCTGGATTTAATAAATTCAATAAATTCCATGTAGGAATAGTGTTATTCCAACATGGAGTGAATGGTGTTCATGTTCGCATCCCTTCTCAGCAGCATGCCTTTCATATTAATGAATGTGTGCTACTGAGATGGATCTGCAGACACTAGCACTGAATGAGTGCAGGGGGCATGTTGGAGTAGTGCTCGCAGATCCAACATGACCGCTGCACTGTCAAAGTGCCATATGGCACATTTTAAATGCTTTCAGTGTCTGCAGACACTGAAAGCAACTGATAACAGTAAAAGAGTGTCCGTGGACATGGAAATAGGTATTAGGACTTGAAATAAATGCGGGGGGGGGTGTGACAGGTACTGTCATAAGCACCCTGCATTGTGAAAATGCTGTACAAACAGTGTCTTCAGACACTGAAATCAATTAATTACAATGAAAGCAATGCAGGAGGTGTGTGACAGGTACCATGAATCACCCCCTGCATTATGAAAATACTGCACGGCACTTTACAATGCTTTCATTGTATGCAGACACTGAAAGCAGGCTTGTGAATGGAAATCAATGCAGGGGATGTGTGACAGGAACTGTAACACACCCACTGCATTGTCAAAGTGCCGTACTGCACTTTACAGTACAATTGTGTCCTCGGACACACAGCCATACCTGTCAACCTCTCAGTGCCAAAAATCAGGACAAAGGCCAACAAAATGGGGGGGGGGCAATGGTCCAAAAATAAGGACATATTTTAAGTACTGCTCTTATAAACTTAGAAAGTTGATAGAGTAATAGGGTTCGATTTAACATACATTTTCTGAAGGATTAAAAGTCTGAAACTCAAATGTATGCCATCATTTAGTGAAGTCAATTCTGAGATCATCCTATTGATTTGCAGAAAACCACAAATTTTATGAGGAACAAAATAAAAATGTGATCAAAACATCTGGACAGTCTGTGAAAATCTGAACAGTTGAGAGGTATGCATACACCTCAACCTCTTCTACCAAGAAATCTGGATAAAGCCATGAAATAAATGTGGGACAAAGGACCTAAAACAGGGCAAGTTTAAAAAATATTGCTCATACAGACTTAGAAAGTTAATAGAATGACAAGTAGTGTGTTACCAAATATGAATCGGCATTAGTATTAATATATGTAATTAAAGTGGTTGCATTAATTTTTTTCCCCATTATAAGTGAAGTTTAAGCATAGCTGAGTGGGTTTGCACATCTTGGCACTTTGTTCAGCATTACTTAAACATGTTATAGGAGCTAAATACAAATGCATAGCTAAAATCCTCAATAGTGTAGTGGTTAGAGTTCCGGCTTTGCATGTAGCAGTTCACAGTTTGGGTACCAAGACAGGCCCTTCATTTTTACATGGGAAAGCATTGTTAAAATTATTATTATTTTTCTTTTAATTATGTAGTAATTAATATTTGTTAACCAGGGTAGTATAGCTGGTCCAAAATTGAAGTGTAAGTGGATACAACATGTGAAATCACCCATGTAAACACAAGTGTCATATACAGTATAGTCACACCACAAGGTAATGTAATGAAAGCACACAGGGGGACATCATGTAAAGTAAATTATATACACTTAATAATATGTCAGTAATGATTAATTAATTTGCAATTCTGAAAAATTTCTTAAATGAAAACTGAACAATGCTTAGCAGTGCTGTGCTCTGCTTAGCTGGTATGAGCATTGCTTAGAAGTCTCATTCTAAGCAGTATTCAGCCCAGCTGAGTGGATATGCACACTGCTAAGCACTGCCCAGCATTTGCCCCTTTAAGCACTGCTCAATTCAGCTTAAAATGGTCCAGTAATGGCAAAGGGGTGGGAATACGGGCTTATTTAAACTGCACAGGTGGGAATGCACCCAGAAAGTGTTGTAGTTTGATCTGTGCAGGAACTATGTCAGGCGTTGGAGAAGGAGCATGCGATCCGGTGCAGTGCTGGGTCATCTTGGAGTCCAGGGTCATGGCTGGGATCTTTGTTAAAGACCATGACCACAGACTGCTGCAGGGCCAGTACCAGGGCTCACAGAACAAAGCAGAGGCCTAGGACCATCTGGCACATGATCTCTCTAGTGCTACTGGAATCCCCCAAACTGGTGAGCTGGTACAGCATCATTATGCCAACCTGAAGCATAGGAAGGGGGCACTCTTGGCCCAATGGATCCAAGAAGCTCGAGATGGGGATGCCCCAGTAGTAAGTACCTCACCCATATCAGTACCAAAATCTAGCTTGGTATGTGATAGACATACATGCTTAATGTTTTCCCCCTACAGCTGCAGAGGAGAGAGCTAGCAACCTAGAAGATCATGCTGACAGATTGGTGAGGTTGAGATGATTGTGTGGTGAGTACATATTTATCTTGCAGTATATAGTGTAATAAATAAGAAGGAGTACTTTGTTTACTGCCAGTAGGTATAGTGTGTTCTAAGTGTACTGAATAAATAAAAAGGTTGTCAGACCAATATTGATCTACAGGATATGCAGTAGTACTGAATGTAGAATATCAACTGTAAGAAAGCACTGTGTCATGCTACAAAAATAACGATTTATAACACAGACTGTTGTGTTTAATCTGATTTGTTGTTGAAGAAATAGAATGTGTAAAATAGGATATAAATGAAATATGAAATATGTCCTGCACTAACATCTGAACCTTAATTAGTAATGTGTAATTGATTACAGTGTGTCCCCTGCAGCATTGCCTTGTGTTAACCTTTGCATTACAGATCGATGTAGCCCTGAATGTGGATATGCTGATGCAGGCAAGTATGAGAGTGTAATAGGTTTAAACTGCAAATATATGATGTCCAAATGTATATGGGTCGGGTATGGAACCCAGCACCCTGCTATACTCTGTACAGATCACACATATTCACATCTACTAGGGGTTAAATGTATACACCTGCTTTCAAATGATTAATACACAGTACAATAACTATCTGTCAGGCATGTATGTTCAACTGTCATTACAGTCTTTGGTGACACTCCACTTAGATTACAAGGTCAGACTGTCTAATCAAGTGACTGAGTATTAGGCAGAAATCAGTCAAGCAAGACACAGTTTCCCAGTAACGCCGTGTATTGAGAAATAGATACGTTTTTCATTTTTGCACACACAAACCATGATTTAATGCCAGGGAGTGGTACTAAGAAGTGTGAATATTTACAGACAATTAATCCTGAATATAGGTACAAATAGTCAGGTAGTGTTAACAGATATTTTCTCCACAGGTTTTACAGGTAAATAAATGATTGTAGTAGCTGTATGATGGGTATACTAATACACTTTGTGTCCAAATGTTTCAGTTTCCAACCCCATAGTTGCAAAAGACAGCAGGATAGGTACATACATCATGTATTCTTCCCAATGCATGTCTCTCAAGTGTCACACTGTCATGGCTAGTGATCACTGTTTCCAATAATCTTGGACACAGATATGAATCTAGTTGAAAAATGCCAGTAGCACTCTCACACAACATCAGTGCAGACTACACCTTGTTAATCCTATATGTAACTCTGACATGCACGAGTCTGCTCCAGTCATGTACCCAGAGTACTCACACTTTGCCTCATACCCTTCCAGCTTGACAGTTTAACAGTTATGTGGGCCACAGGTAGATATAAAGTGAGGGCAGACCTGTAGAGTATAGAGCAGTACTGTTGTGAAAAATAGAGGCCTATACAGTTGTTAATGTTTTTTTTTCTCTCTCCCCACCCCTTATCTGAATCAATAATTATTATCCATATACTATGGGTATGTTGTTCTCAAACTCCAATGTTGGGACTTGTGTTCCATTATTGTTCATATATTTAATTATTTACATATTAACATACCTTGTCAAATACCATTGTTGGTTTCTTGTTTCCACACATTTAACTGGCATGATGTTAAAATTCTGACTGTTATTCCATATATGCATGTGTTCTGTTTGCTATGCAATTGTGTGAATTCCACTGTTCTGAGTTAATTGGAACACCCATGCATGCTGTTATAATTAATTTTGAAATGTTTTGTGCATGACTAACCAATACATTTTGTAAAACCTCAACACCATAGCACTTTTGAGAAGGCCGATCCAGGCGGATCCACCTGTCCTGCCTCATTTGGCCATGGCATCAGGCCACAGCACATCTGTGACCCAACCCCGAACTGCCCCTTCTGCTGATCCTGCACCACCCTCTGCTGGAACTGCCTTAGGGGATGGGGCCTGTCCCCCCTGGGTGTGGGCGCCGAGAGGAACCTGTCACCCACAAGAAGTTCAGGGGTATGGTGCACACTCTCATCCGCTCAGGGTTGGATGGATGGGTGAGCCAGATTGAGGGCAGACTGATGCACCTCAAGGGGCAGTTTGCTCCTGTTGTCCAGCCCTCAGCACAGCCACCTTTGAGGCCATGAAGGTGCATTAGTGACTGCCCATGGGTGGGGATCTCAGTCCCACTGTATCCATTTAAGGGCTTGTGGGCCTCTGGTTACCAACCACCCTCTCTGTCCAAGGTGTTTACCCCCCCTCATGTGTAATATACCTCCCCTGTCTGCTGTCTTGTGTGTCTTGTATGTCTGCAAATGCAACCTATTCTACCCAAACTACCTCCCCAAACATACCTACAGCCCTTCCCCAACATCCCACTCTCACCTTAAAAAAAAGGGCATCTGTCCTGCAAACAAATCATTGCCCTATACATAGCTCTACATTTCGGCCCCATGTACAGTGAGACAGTGAAGTAAATCAGCCTGCCCTCAAATTACTCTGCAAATGTATGTTGCCAACACCCCTCCTTGTGGGGTGTGAGGCTGTAAATTCCAAATTTTCCACATCATTCACAGTTGTTGATGCAGAAGATATGAAGAGCTATGGTCCTTTCCTACTCTCGTCCTGCACATCCCTAGCTGCTTTTCCTAATATTTTACTCCCTGCTTGGCCCCATTTTACCACTTTCCTATTACCTTTTTTCTTTTATTTTTTTAAATTAGCATGGGTTCATGCTGGAATAAGCAATGTTAAGCAAAGCCAATCAGGACTAAGCACCTTTTGGCATTGCTTAGTGTTGTTCAAACTCACCCAAACCCACTTAAAATTGCTTAAATCTACTTTAATCACTCTCTCTCATTCAGCCACTGTTCAACCTAGCAACAAAATAGTCAGCCCTGCCATTTCTCAGACCCAGGATCCTGTAAACTGATGGTCAAAGCAACTACCACTACACCACATTAGCTGTGAAAATTATTACTGCTTCAGTAAAGATATCATGTATTATGGTCATCTAAGTTTATATGCATATATATATATATATATATATATATAATATACATATATATATATATATATATATATATATATATATATATATATATATATATATATATATATATATATATATATATATATATATATATATATCATGAAGTGCAGTCATACCTCTCAACCTCTTAGTGCAAGAAATCTGGACAAAGCCTAACAAAGTGGGGGGACAAAGGCCCATAAATAGTGACATATTTTAAATATGTTTTTTTATAAGCTTAGAAAGTTGCTAGAGTAACACGTTTTGTTTTAACATATACTTTCTGAAAGATTTCAAGTATGAAACACAAATGCTTGTCATTATTTAGTGACTTCAATTCTCACATCATCCCAGTGATTTGTCAGAAATCCACAACAGTTATGGGGAACAGACCAAAAATATGAGCCAAACATCTGGACATTTTATGAAAATCTGGACAGTTGAGACATATGAGTGCAGTCATATAACATTAGGAAAATTACACAGAGAGCTACCAAACATTTCACCCAGCACCTTCTGAACTACAGTCAGACCAACACAACGCTACAATAAATCAGCTCTGGGGAATTGCTCATGCATTTGCAAATATATCATGCACTATACATGTGTAACTGTAGGGAAAAACAGACATTGATTAGAAATTGTCTGCCCGCAGTCATTTGCACTACAGTCAAACCAACATACCAGTAAGCCAACTGATGTCTAGAGTATAATGATTGTTTGAACAAACATATCCTGATTGCCAGTCACACACTACTCCTATATACAGTATACTGCCCCAAGTCACAGTGCACTTGAAATCCAGAGGTTTTAAAGGAAATGACTCAGTCTGCCCCTATGAACATATACAGCTTATAGACCACCAGCAACTGTAGCAGCATGCACAGTCAGATAGAAAAAGCATCTATGACAGTCACATCTGCCTACTCAGGTCAACCACCATTTACACACTACACTGCTACACAATCTTAAAAGCCTGTTAACAATAGCCAGACATACATAACTCTCAACTGTACAGATTTCCACAGACTGTCCAGGGTGTGGCCCAATATTTATGGCCTCTTCCTCATAACATTTCTGGGATTCTGCTAAATCACACTGGGATAATATCAGGAGTGAAGTCACTAAATAATGATATACTATACCTCTGAACCTTTTAGTGCAAGAAATCTGGACAAAACCTGACATAATTGGGGGACAGAGGGCGAAAAACAGGGACATATTTCAAATATTGGCGTTATAAACTGAAAAAGTTACTGGAGTGACAGGGTTTGTTTTAACATAAATTTTGTGAAGGATATGAAGTCTGAAACACAAATGGATGTCATTATTTAGTGACTTCAATCCTCAGATCACCCTAATGATTTGCCAAAAACAATTGTATGAGGAACAGACCAACCATAAGAGCCAAACTTCTTGACAGTCTGTAAAAATTTGGACAGTTGAGAGGTGTGTCATATACATATCAGTGTCAGACTTCAAATCATGCAGAAAATGCATATTCAGACAAACCCTGTTACTCTAGCAAGTTTCTAACTGTATAACAGCAATACTTACAATCTGTCCCTACTTCTGGAACTTTGTCCCCCATTCTGTTGGGCTTTCTCCACATTTCCTGTGCTAAGAGATTGACAGGTATGCAGACACAGCATGCAAAACTATGGACATAGCATATTAATCCAAACAGTGGACAGCATTTCCACCTACCCTCTGTGATACTGTAGCTCCAACATCTCCATAATGTCCTCCTCACAGGCAAGGAAAAGGGGCAAGGCCCACATGAAGGACTTAATTATAGCACTGTGTTGCCATGCCATTGGCTAATTTAAAGACAACGCATCTGTTCTGGATGTAATTAGCAAGTGGAACACACCAATTTGTGCAGAGGCCATCACCTGCTCATGAGCATTACCTACAAAAGGCAAGCTGCTGCCTATGGAAAACAGGTCTGAGCAAAGACAGACTGTGACCACAGAAAGCTTCACTTCTGGATTACTCTGAGAAAACACTACAGCACTATAACAGGTATGTCAAACAATTAAACATGTAATGGAATGCAGAAGGGGGATGCAATAATGGGAAATAGGAGGTTAAACAATAGGTCTCAACAAATCTTGCTGGACTGACATGTTGCTGTCCAGCACCTACAGCCATCTCTGCTGGCTCTGTCTGCAGTGACATAGATCACATGTCTGGCCCCTGAGTCACCCCAGCAAAGGTCAGCTCACACATGATTACTACTGGAGTGTCTGTTGTACAATACTGGCTGTGACACTCCCAGGCCAGCTACCTGGGAGGATCCATATCACATAGTCAAAGTCTTATAACTTTAAACACATAATGTTCGAACCATTATGTTTGAAGTGACAAAACTTTGACTATGGATAAAAAAAATGGAAAACAAAATAAACAGTTTTAAGCAGGAGGGGGAGCCCCCTGCACCCCCTACACCCCTGGTACTTAATTATACCAACTCCGAGATTGCACCCCATCGATCAAAATGGAAACCTCTGCTTATGGAGATTTCCATTGAAACACTTAAACTTTTACAAATTCGAACTTATGGTCTCGACCATATGATGTTCAAACTTGTAAAAGTTTGACTACATGGTAGGAACCCACTTGGGATGTTGTAAATATTCATATGCCACTTGTGAATACTACTATGATACATATGCTTGTGTTACAAATGTAAGAGATCTATATATGGTATGTGCATAGTAAACAACTGGCACAAATGTGTGTTGAACTGTATGTTATATATTGAGCTCATACCTTTAAACTGTCCATAGTTTTGCAGACTAACCACATGTTTGCCTCATATTGTTAGTCATTTTCTCATATAGTTGGGTTTTGTCAGACAAATTATTGGCAAATCAGTAAAGACTGAAGTCATAACATAATAGCATACATTTGAAAGTCAGGTGTCATATCCTTCAGAATATTCCTGTGAATGCAAAACCTACTTTGCTATCAACTATCTAAGTGTGTTACAGCAATATTTATAAAGTGTCCCTATTTTTGGGCCTTTGCCCCCCATTTATGTGTGCCTTTGTCCAGATGTCTTGCTCTAACAGGTTGAGAAGTATGACTAATCTGCAAGAGTATAAACTCAGTGTGCCATACTGAGAAAGAACAGAAATGTATATCAAGTATAATCTGTGCACATGTATCTATTCATAGTAGTATCTGGAAGCCTCAAGCATACAGACATTGGTTGCAGAACATCAGTTAAATATGCTGTATTGTTTTACAAATGTGTAACCTAAGTTTCACTGCATCAAACAGACATAAATGTCTACAGCTGCAGGTTGCTGTATTGCCCTGAAACAGGAATAATTACTAGTTTGATTATAATTACTAGGTTGAAACTGGAAAAGTGTTTAACTGTGTTATGACTTTGTATCCAAGCCTACACCAAACATCTGTATGAGCACCTACATAGCTGTATGGACTCAGCAATACATGACTGGACAAAATCATCTTCCTCAAGGTAGAGTAAACCTCTGTGGTAGACAACAGTAATAGTCAAACTCCATAATAGGTAGAAATATTGGCTGTACAGGGCCAAGAAGAAGAAGGTGCCAAATTGGAAGCAATCTCACCTTTGTCTGAACAAGCAAATAAGGTCACAGGTGAATTACTCTAAGTCCAACTTTGAGTGCAAATTGGACACATCCACCAAGGCCAATCACAAGGCCTTCCTCACATATGTCTGCAATCTCAGAGGCAACACCCAAATCTGCTCTGAACTGGTGGTCAATAACACCATATACACATACACCATAGATATAGCCAACCTGCTGCAGATAAGTTAAGTGGAAAACCTCAGCCCCCTGTCCCCCATCAGTAAAGGAGGACATGCACAGCACCTCCCCCTCCCATCATCATCAGGGAGCAGGTCTGTAATGCTCTCTCAAAGGCAACAAACTGAAGCTCCATGGGACCTGATAACATCCCTGGCTGCATCCTATATGAACTCAGGCATGAGCTCTCAGCTCCATTACACACTGTATTTATCCAAAGCCTGAGCACCAGTGTTATCCCATCTGCACAGAGGACAACCACTTTCACCCCTCTACAGACATGTGGAGCATCCACTGACCCAGCCAGTCATATGCACATCAGCCTAACTATCCTGATCTGCAAGACAATGGAAGGCATTATCAAGGACCTTATAAACAGGGACATCAGTAAATTCAAAATGCTTGAACCAGCACAGTTTGGTATTATCAAAGGGAGACCAGGCCTGTTAAACTAGGTCAACTTCTTTGAAGCGGTCAGCAAACACATGAGTGAGGGGAAGAAGGTGCACACTGCCTACCTTCACCTAGCCAAAGTGTCTGACAATAATCCACAGTTGGTCATAATATAAAAACCTACGCAGCTAGGCATCAACCTGTATGTTACCACATGGGTTGCTAACTGGCTCAATTATAGTACTCATTCAGGCAAAGTAGTGGAAGTCACCTCTACTAGTAGACCCTTAAAGAGTGGTGTACCCCAAGAATCTGTCTGGGGCCTCTACTGTTAGGGATATATTGTTCTGAGGTTCAAGACAAAACCAGTGGTCTGTGGCTGGCCAGGTTTACAGATGACTGCAAGCTGGCCACTGTCTTATACCCCCTAGTGATGAGAACATCCTCCAAGAGGCCCTTACCCAAATTAATGACTGGTGCCAGATGCATTGCCTCAAACTGAATGTCAGGGAATGCATCATTATCCCTATTGTGGTAGATGTCATCCACACTAGTTATGACAGTAATAACAATGTACTGAGCATGCAATCAGGCATGAGGCAACTTGTGCACCAAGGCTGATAGCAACCTGACAGTTTCTCACTGAGTTGGCACCGTTGTACTGAAGGCTGTTTACATGGCCTACTTCACAAATAAGGGTACATCATCCAGGAACCAGGAGGCCATAGCATCCCTGTACTCCTCCCTTATCAGACCCATTGCTGAGTACAGTGGCTCATTTGTCATGTACCATGCCAACCACTTGCAGCAGTTACAGAGACCACAGAGGTTCCTGACCAGGAAAATACAGGGTCTGTAACACCTATCCTATACAGATAGGCTGAATACCCTGTCACTCTACCCAGTCTCATACAGACTGATCATAGGTGGTGTGTGTCTGGCTAACAAGGCCATTCGCAAACCAGCCTTGATGGAGTTTCTGCATATCCGTAAGACAAACCCCACTTGCGCAACCCACACGCAAGGCACTCACCTGGTCTGTGATGTGAATAGTACTTGTTGGTGGGATAGATTTGTGTCTCAAACAATACACTGTCTGTAAAATACACTCCCTCCCCATGTCTAGCAGAGTACCTCTCTAGCTTTCTTTAAGAAGAAGCTGGATGACTGCATGAGAAACAGAAAAGTCACCACTGGGATACCACCTGTGTCCCAGCTGGACAGGGGAAACAGGTGCTGAATTTGAAGGGACATGTGCAAAAATCTGAGATAGGCTTATGAGGACATCCGGGCCAATAACCTAGTATCATCCTATGAACCTATGCACCTAGTACTTTACAGGTTTCCTGTATGTATTGCAGACTGTACTGCAATGTTGTCATAAATGAATACCTGTGAGTCTGAACTGAGGATTACTGCATTGACACAGTTCTCTCTTGTTCCTTTATTAGTTATTATCCCATATCGTTACACCTTGTCATTGAGTCTGGTCTGTATAGCACTAAGTCAGCTCTTAGAGTACTTGCATATACATGTGGTGGCACTGTATAGCCCACTCCAATAGCCTTGGTCTTGGTCACACTTGCCATTTTGCTAATAGGTTCATCACACAGTAGGATTTGTCACCCTTTGTTGAGGGCCTTACAGTAATTGTTAAAGAGATGGACTGTGGCAGTCAGAACTACCTTAAAGTCTGGGCTGAAGGGCCCATAGGTAGCAAAGTTGTGCCAGACTTTAACAAGAGAGTGTGTGTGTATGCGAGTGTGTGAGTGTGTGTGTGTGTGTGTGTGTGTGTGTGTGTGTGTGTGTGTGTGTGTGTGTGTGTGTGTGTGTGTGTGTGTGATTCAAAATGCAAATAGCAAATTGTGTGTTTCAGGTACTTGGCCAGGGATGCAAAGTGCTGGTTGAACAGAGAGGATGGCAGATGTTTTGGATTGACTACTCTGCTGAGATGTTAACCTGATAGGTGTACCAGTGTGGAGTGTTATTGGGGATGTAGAGAGAGAGAGGGAGAAATGATCTCCACACTGACTGTGACCTCTGTGTGCTATAAAGGGTAATTGCACTTTAATGTGCATGTACTTATCATCCTGCCATTGTGTACATCCCTCGCTGGTGGTAGTGGTGAGTATTTAGGCTCCCTGATGATTGGGCCAGTGCAGGGGTGACACACTGACAGTACATGCTGGTGGATAGAGATGGCATATCACATCATGTACCATCATTGAGCCCCTCTCAATCTGACAATGTCATACAGGGTTGTTTCACAGATTGTCCAGGTCTCCTTGACCATTCCTGACATACTCTGCTTAGGTGATTTTGTACTCTATACCAGTATCTGATTGCCTCACACCTATGGCTAGCATACCTGATGACCCCTGTAGCAGGACAGTGAGTTATAGGCAGTAGTAGTGGGTGGATGCTGGCACTGGGTCAGCAGCAGTGCATACATACTGAGCATACAATGTAAGGGAATAGATACAGTAACAGATACCCAGCTACCATCACTGTGCTCCCAGGGGTCTGGCATACCAGAGACACAATCCCCAAACTAGGTGGACAAACAGCATGTATTGCTCAACTGGTATGCGGAAGTACACATTTGTCTGGCAGGGGGATCTACATCTTTCAGGCACATGTACGAATTCTACAAACATCTGGGTGCTGAAGATGTCAGACACCTATGAGGAAGTCACCCAACAACACATGTGCACTGATCTCAGTTATTGTGTAGCTCAGATGTTCCTGGAATGTCCACATGCACCTATAGAAGCACTCACCTATTTGTAGGATATAGGCTTGAATACATGGTGCTGTAACACTGCCCATAGGGAACACCCAGCAGTTGATGGCACAGATGTGTGTGGACACCTAACAACACAGTCTGTCACAGCAGAATACTTATGGTATTCCACTAACCATACCAGGTTACTAGGCTCTAGGCCCTGAGCAGCCATATCCCTAGGCCACATGTTAGCCCATGTATATGCAAGGCAGCAGCTGATGTCCCCATCCATCAGGGACACAGGTAGTATCCCAAGGGTGTATGTGCTGTTAACCATCCAGTTGACCATGTTATGCCAGCAAAGGTATAGGTAGCTACTATGCCCGATGTGGACAGGGTGCTCATTCCCATGCATGGCGATTATGTGTGACACACATCCAAGCTGTCAACAAAGCCATACCAAGTCACTCACCAGGTAGAGGCTGTGTGTGTGTGTGTGTGTGTGTGTGTGTGTGTGGGTGTGTGTGGGTGTGTGTGTGTGTGTGTGTGTGTGTGTGTGTGTGTGTGTGTGTGTGTGTGTGTGCGTGTGTGTGTGTCTGTGTATGTGTATCAGCAAACATTATAGTGAAGGTATTAATTTACATATGTTGTCATTCCCCTCACAACCTGATGTCAGTGTCTTTGTGGACTCTGATGATGATGGTAGTCATAGTAAGGCACAAGTGGGGTTGAAGAAGGCTGAAACTGTGCCATTGGTTGATATCCCACTTTCACTCACAATGTCACCACACACAGTCAGTATGCCCACACATACATAGTCCCCAGCAGCCACAGATAATGGGCAGTTGGAGGGTGGTGGCATGGAACAGACTAGTGTGGTGACTATGGCAAGTGCGAGTTTAGATGCTAGCCATAGCCAGAGAGCAGTTGAGGTCTCACACAGGCAGACAAACAGGGGTGCTCGAAGGAGGACGGCTGCACATCAAGCCCCTGTCACAAGGGTTACAGCAGGTCTCACCAGACGCATGTTTCAGTCTGTCATGGAGGCACAGGCATGTTCTGAACCTAACACCAGGCAGATGCTCGGGGTCATGAATGCAACACTTCTTGCCATGTGTGATGACCTCCACAGCCTTGGTGATGCCATACATTATTATGCTAATGTCATGGATAGACAGTGGAGTGAGACATTGTCATTGCTCAACCAGGCAATGTCTGTGCTTGAGCATGTGGTGGGAGTAGGGTGTCAGCCACATGGACATAAGTCAGCAACAAAACCAGCTGAGAGTCCATGTGGCCATGCACATTCATACTTCCATAGTAGCAGTACCTCCAGCACTACCAAAAGGAGTGTGCTTTCCACACCACAGTGGAGCAGGCTATGGGAATGTGGTCCTGACCAGTCCCATCAGGGACACAGATCCAGCAGACAATAATAACCATCGGGGAGTAGTACTGCATCTGGCCTTGGGCCTGGTGGTGCCAGTCATACTCCTGGCAGAACCAGTTCCCGTGTCCATGGCCAGAGATGGTGAACTGTACACTCTGCCATATATGGTCCATGGCTGTCCAACACACCTCTGTGTAGGGCAACCACATGGCTTGATTGTGTGCATACAAATACTCACACATCTCTGTCACATGCAGGTGACCACCAGACACACACAGCTCCTCTGCACAGCCCAGTTGAACAACACCCCTCTAGACACACACACACACACACACACACACACACACACACACACACACACACACACACACACACACACACACACACACACACACACACACACACACACACACACACACACACACAGACACAATGTCAACTATATGGCCCAGCATAGACCTCTGGCAAATCCACACCACACCCTGTGCATGTGATGATACCTGTATCACATCCCTATTATCCATACCATTGATCAGGGACATGCTAATATGGGTCTGATGCACAGGGTGAATATAGTACAGTGTAGTAATGTAACACTGTGTAAGGCGCTGTCTGCTGGAAATTGTTATGGGTACATATCAAAGTGTATGCGCCTTTTATAGCAATGATGCATTATTGCTATTAGTACTGCTGACTGACTGTAGTCTCACATACTGTATTATGTTTTTGTTCCAGGTGTATGTGTGTCTGCAGGCTGTGGGCCTGCTGACATTACCAATGATGAGTATGGCAGAGTGGAAACAAAGTGACCTTTTAATAGCCAAGGTACAGCTGTATATGTACATGTTTACCAGGTGTGTATGCATGCAACAGTGTGTGAGGGACACTGGGGACAGACAGTGTGACCTTGCATACATACCCCTTGACACAGCCAGCTAGCCTTCATACATATCACCTGGGTGTTCTGTAGTACCACAGGCTCATAGATACAGGGGAAATTACTTGAGTACTGGCACTAGGTCCCTCACAAATCTAGCCATTACTTTAACTCCGACATATTCACTTATCTTGTGGGTACCAGATAGTCACAGGGCCTTCACATGTCTACATATTGCACACACATAGGCAACGCACAATGTGTGTGTGGCATTATCAAATGTGGAGTGTGGGACACAACTTATAGTAATGTGACAGTTGGAAGGACATAGCATGCCCATGGCAAGTGCAACACAAAGGACTTCTTCTGGTTTGCTACTATGACACCTTCTTTGGGTGACATTACCTTAGCTTACAGTATTTCTCATAACATTAAGGTACTTCTGATGTGCAATAACTGCTCCAGGCAATCAGTACAGAACTGCAGGGCATGTTTCTTGTCCTACAGTCTCATGACCTCTTCTCACTGTTTAAGTTGTTGTCACAGGTTACACCTTGCCAAACAGACTGCAACCTGCAGGGTGGTACAGACATACCTCTCAACTGTACAGATTTCCACAGAATGTCCAGATTTGTGCCTCATATTTTTGGACCATTTTCTCATAAACCCATGTTTTTTCTGGCAAATCATTGCCAAATCATTGTGGGTTGATGTAAAAACAAATAATGGCAAACATTGTTAGTTGCAGACCTCCGACCGTTCAGACTATCTATGCTAATTCAAAACCTGTTATGCTCTCACCTTTATAACTTTGTAGGAGCAATATTTGAAAAGCGTCATTATGTGGCCTTTATCACCCAATTATTTACGGCTTTGTAAGCATTTCTTGCTCTAACAGTTTGGGAGGTATGGGTACAGATGGTAACCATACCTCAGACCTCTGCATATGTCTGCAGATTATCTTGACGTCGGACACATAATTTCTTTCCATCTGTCATAAACATGTGGTTTTCTGGCCAACATTTTGGAAAATCACTACGGACTGACATTGCAGATTAATGACAGATTAATGACAGATATTGTCATGAAACAATGCATACTCTTTGTTAGGTGCTGGAATATACATGCATACATACATACACACACACACACACACACACACACACACACACACACACACACACACACACACACACACACACACACACACACACACACACACACACACACACACACACACACACACACTGTCATGATCTGCCCCAGCTGATAGCCGAACCTCTACCCGACCAGTTTTATAAACAATACTGCTAGATACATAACATAAAGACTACAGAGGTAATGTAGTGCTGCAGTGTCTGCCACTACTATTTAAGTGGGTGACAATTGCAGGGGCTGTTAGGATTGCCAATGGTGGGTTCAGAGACCCTTAACATGGTAGAGCCACCTGAAATACACACATACACACACACACACACACACACACACACACACACACACACACACACACACACTGCTGCATGGGGACATGCATTGAAACACACATGCACACAGAGCTAAAACTTCTCATATTAGATGACCCACCTATCTATTTATGTACAATACACAGTAATATGATGATTGCATGCACCACAGTGCCTTTGTGTTAGAAACTGTGTAACTGTGCTTGTTTACCAGAAAGGCTCATCCAGACTCTGCTACACTTTGCTGTGAAGGAAAGGTTAGTTCGCTATTATTTGTTGTATTTTGTATTACTTTATTGCCTTTTTATATTTTGAATACTGTGGTTTGTTTTATTTACCTTGTGTTTTACTTGCATTCTGCTTTAACTGCATTTTAAAACTTTAAAAGAGACCACAGTTCTGTCTCTTCTGAGTCAGGCAGAATTTTTTTCCCACCCTTTCACCCAGTTACAGTTGTCTTGTTAAATACCACTGTCTTTCTAGTTGCCTGCCTCTTATGTTAATCTAACCATATATCTCATTTCCTCTCTTCTTTCACTGGCTTGTGTGAGTAATCACAAAATCATAATTTTTGAAATCCCTCCCCTTCAACTATTTAAATTTATTGGCCATCCTACTGTATTCCATAGTACCAGAATACAAAAGTGACTACCCCTTTCAATCCATCTTGCTGTTTTAAAAATAGTAACTCTACACTAAACCTTAACTTTTTAAACAGGTAAAACTTAAGTTACCTACTTTCACATCTAACTTCTCTAGTGCACACTGCAGTGTGCATTTTTTTTTCATCTTACCTTTAAGCATCCCTTTAACTAGCACTTGCTCTAATTCCTGCTGGAAAGCACTAGGAAGCCTTAAACTGATACAAGCACTCAACTCTCCTTGTTAATAAGGAGAAATTAATTGTAGGCACTAAAAATCCTATAATTGCAAAGTACCTTGCTAAGGTAAGGGAAAACAGCTCCTGTACTTTACAAAAAATAAAAAGCACCAAACCAGGCATGTCCAAGGGTCAGCTTCTGGTGATGTCTCCTGTCCACCTGGTGAATCTGGCCATACTGGGGCAATGCAGCAATTGCCTCATGTACACAGACAACCCTCTCCTCCTACCACCCAGCACTACAACCTGTGAGAGATGCACATATGTAGCCAAAATGGAAGTAAAGCTCTCTCCACCCAAGATTGTGCTAGACAGTCAAGAGAAGAAGGTTAACACCCACACTACACTTCAAGCAACACATAGCCCTTCTAAACCCACAACAACAACACCCACATATAGCAACAATAAATCCACATATGCAGAGGCCCTTAACTGTAACCTGCCCAAGCAACAACGACCTCTGAAGCTGAAATGCAAACACCAATCACAACCAAAGTGTCACATAGCTCACAACACCAGTGTGCTACCCAGCAACAGCCCCTAAGGCAAGACAACATACCTAACACTTTAGTCACAGGTGACTCTATAGTCTGGTACACTGATGTCCCACTCACCAGGTTGAACAAGAAGAAAATTACAGTCAGTTGCCTGTCGGGTGCCAGGATCTGCCACATAATGCATGCACTCAAGTCACTCCACAACAAGTACAAATATGACTCTGTCACAGTCCGTGTTGGAGTGAATGACTTGAGACGTACCTCCCTGGACTACATGAAAAGTGACATGGAAGTGCTCTCGGATCATGTGGCCCAGGCAGGTATGACCCTAGCCTTGAGTAGCATCCTGCCTTCACCCAGAATGATACCACAATATAAGGACAAAATGATTGACTTCAACAATTGGCTAAGCTTCTGGTGTCATTCAAAGGGGATCCAGTATCTGTCTGCCTGGTACGACATGATCAACAAACCATGATGCATTGCCAGAGATGGTCTGCACCTGTTGCCCCTGTAATTCAGGTTACTGGCTAAAGCTCTTGCCACCCCTATAGTGCCTTTTTTAGGCAAAGTTCAAATGAAAAAACCACCACCGTAACAGGTACAAGCATGCAAAATCTGAAGGTAATGCTACTCAATGCTAGAAGTCTAAACCTCAAAATGCAATCTCTCGAGGCACTCCTAAAAATGGAGAACATTGATATCTGTGCAGTAACTGAGACCTGGTTCAAGGCTCCAGAGAGCACCCCTGCAATACCAGGCTACAACTCTTACCACACTTTTCAGCCACCAAACCAGGACCGAAACACTAAAGGTGGAGGAGTGTCAATATTCACCAAGGATATTCAAACCACCAGGCTAGTTGCTCAACACAATGCGTCTGAAATTCTCCAGGTGCAACTAACACTATGTAAGACTGCAATCCAAATTGTAGCTTGCTACAGATCCCCCACCATGCCCCAAGATTCTCACTACACCTTTCTAAACATACTGGAAAATATTAAGATAGAACCAAACACCCTAATACCGGGTGATTTTAACTACCCTGCCATTAACTGAGAAAACTACTTGTGTACCAACACCTTTGCCCAATGGTTCTTGGAATTCATAAATTCCAATGTCCTGGATCAACTAATTCATAGACCCACCAGGGGCTCCAATATCCTAAACCTGGTCATTACCAACATGGGAAATCGATGCTCCACACCTATGGTCACCCCCTCATTAGTCAGGTCTGACCATAAGCTAATCACCCTTAACATCCACATCCCACCACCACCCCCCAGTAAGGAAACCTCCATAAAAATACTTCTCCAAAGCCAACTTCATGCTACTCAAGTAAGAAGTGACAAACTTCACGACACTCATGCAGACGGGAACTGAAAGTTCAACTGCTGAATCCTACACTAAGGCACTATACAAGCACATCCACTCATGCAAAAATTGTGCCATCCCAAATAGAACCAAGATGCTCTCATCCAAAATAAGGAAGCCAGTTGGTGGTTCCCTGCCATAAACAAACTTTACAACAAAAGGAAAAAACTGTTGCAGAAAAGAGGAAAATTCCAGGATGCAAAAAACTCCCTTACCAGCCTCAGTAAGAAACTGAGATCCCACATAAAATCCTCCAAAGCTAGTTACGAAAATAAAATTGCCAAAGATTCCAAAGACAACCACAAGGCATTCTATAACTATTTCAAGAATATAAATGGCAATGCTCAGATCTGCTCTGAGCTAAAACAGAATGGCATTAAATATACTGATCCCAAGGATATTGCCAATATCCTGGCAGATCGATTCAGTGCCAACTTCACCCCCCTCTCACCCCCTACATGGCCCATCTCAATACCGGAAGATTGCAAACTTCTAGTAATACCGGCCACCCAGGTAAAAAACGCACTCTCCAAAGGTAAGAATACAGCATCCATGGGACCAGATTACATCCCGGGCTGTGTTCTACATGAACTACAATATGAACACGCACCTCACCTAAGTGCCATGTTTAATCATAGCCTCACCTCAGGTTTCATGCCCACTGAGTGGTGCAGAGCTACAGTTATCCCACTCCACAAGGGGAGATCCACCTTGGATCCCAGAAACTACCATCTCATCAGTCTGATGAGCCTTATCTGCAAGGCCATGAAGCGTATTATCATGGAACTTATAAACAAAGACACTAGCAACCTTCAAACACTGGACCCACTCAGTTTGGGTTTGTGAAGGGTCAATCTTGTCTCCTGAACCTGATTGACTTCTTTGAATCAGTCTCCAGAGCCATGGACAAGGGTAAGGTGGTTCACACAGCCTATCTAGACCTCGCCAAGGCCTTTGACACCATCCCCCACTCTGGAATCATAGATAAACCTACTAAGCTGGGCATTAATCGCTACATCACCCAATGGGTTGCTAACTGGCTTAATGATAGAACCCACACTGTAAAAGTAGCCGACTCCAAATCCAGCTCCAGACAAGTGACAAGTGGAGTACCTCAGGGTTCAGCCCTGGGACCACACTTGTTTGGCATCTACTTCTCTGAAGTACAGGCCACCACTAAGGGACTCTGGCTAACACAGTTCTCAGATGACTGCAAACTGGGAGCCATTATTGAATCCCCAAATGATGTGGATACTCTACAAAAGGGCCTTACAGAAACAGATGCTTGGTGCCAGAGCCATGGGCTCAAGCTCAATGCCAAGAAATGTATAGTTATCCCCTGTGGGAAAAAAAAACATGTACCCATGAATTACCATATAGGTGGCAGTACACTAAACACCAAAAGTGTGATAAGAGACTTAGGGACACAGGTGGACAGTGGTCTCACCTTCGATAACCACATCGCCACAACAGTCAGGAAATCCTTCTATGTGGCACACCTCATCACTAAGGCTTTTCATCCAGGAAAAAGGAGGTCATTGTCCCACTGTACTCATCCCTCATTAGACCCATGATAGAATACAACGCCCCATTTGGTATGTACCTCTCAAGACATCTGCAACAACTAGAAAGCCACAAAAATACCTCATTAAAAGAATCACAGGCATAAAGCAGATGCCCTATGCTGACCGCCTTAAAAAATTCCAGCTATACTCTGTCGCATATTGTCTACTCAGAGGCGATCTCTGCTTAACATGCAAGCCCATGTCAAACCCAGAGCTGTTGAACATGCTACACTTAAAGAAATCCCAATCCCTCAGAGCCACACGCTCCAGGATCTAAACCTTGTCAACAAAATAAACAAAACATGCTGGAGGGATAGGTTCCTGACCAGAGACTCCCCAGACTCTGGAATAGATTGCCCATACATGTCAGAGTGCCTCTTTGGCCCTCTTCAAAAGGAACCTTGATGACTGGATGGGATAAAGGAAATTCACCTCGGGGATCCCATCAGTTGCGCTGCTAGACAGGGGTCCAGGGAAGTAAATAGTGTGGGAAGAAATAGCCAGGAAATTGTTATGGCTAGGCATGTATAGGCCCTAGGGCTGATAGCCTAATACCAACCTATGAACCTATGAACCTATGAACATCTGTAGGGGCTGCAACTAGGTTGACAATGGGGGAGTTAACAGGGTAGAAGAGGCACACAAAATGGCATAACCATTGTATGCGTGCAGTAAGTACAGCCACAGGGGATATGCATACAGAAACACATACACAGTTGCCAATAGCTTACTAACCCTATGTATCCACTTCTATGTACTATAGTGCTATGTACACATTACATGCACCACATAGATTATATGCTGGGGACATAACTTACTACCTCTTACAACACGTAATCTTGGGAATAACCTCATGGATGGTGGGATAAAATACCCAAAACAGCAGCTGGTCTCATATATTTCTCTTACATACCTGGACAAGTAATAGAGTAACCAACTTTGTATCAGCATGATGTTTCAGACAGGTACAAAGACTGATGCTGACATGTCTGTCTTTATGGTAACTGTGACATATTTTACAATGATTACTCATAAATGCAAACATCTGGATATTCCATGTACATCTGTACAAATGACTGGTATGGCCTGTATAGTTTAACATGGTGCATGTAAGGCAGATGTCATTAACTGCCTCCTTAAAGTAATGCCATAGAGAGGGAGTCAACAGGCCTTAAAATGGTAAAACCAACACACATAGGGGATATGCTTCACACACAAACACACACAGTACTATAGTTGCCAGTAGTGAGATTAGAACCCCTACTTATCTAATTTGTTTTTGCACACACCACAGAGCTTATAGGGCTAACAAGTGTATACAGGTACTTCAAAGGTGAGTGATATCAGCAAGCCTTGTAAAGCAAGGCAATGGGAAGTTTACTGGGTGGAGCACACCTCAAAATGGTATAACCACACCCCCAGAGGATATGGATCACACACACACACACACACACACACACACACACACACACACACACACACACAGAGTATTGAGTTTAGAACTTCTATCTGTCTAGTTATTTGTACTACAGTTAAAAATGAAACAGTCCAAGTGTACACAGCAGGTCCACACCATAATAAAATTCTTCCTTTTATTCACCAGTTGATTAAGTGCTTTCATCAGCTTGTAGCTAAAGACTTCATTAGAAACTACTCAAGCATACAGAAAGGTAACTTAAATAGTTACAAAACACACCACCTGACCAATTAATCAATTGTTACTTAAAAAGACATACTCTGGAAAATTAAACACAGTGCAATCCTTCAATGAAACCCCCCTTTTATATAAAAATGTTCACACTTAAATCTAAACCAAATAAGACCTAAGCTTTAAAACACAACTTATACTACAATAATCATTTAACGCTGGGCAAATGTGTGCTTGTAACTTAATTTGCCACAGTAAAAGGAAGAATGCTATTTTGGTGTGGACCTGCTGCGTACACTTGGACTGTTTCATTTTTATCTGGTTTTGTGTTTGGTTCCTGGTTATGCAATTTGTACTACAGTGTTACACAGTTATTGCATGTGCCATGGAGCATATAGGGTTGAAGTGTTCCAACGTACTTCTAAGGTGAATAACATTATCAGCCCTTGTAAAGTATGGAAATGTGAAGGGTACTGGGTGGGAAAGGTCTCAAGATACTTTAACCTACAAGGCCATATACAGACACACATTTGCTAGAACTGAGATTAGAACCCCTGCCTATCTTATTTGTTCTATACTGTTATGTATGTATTGCACTATCCACAGAGCTTAGGCTGACTGCTGTCCAAAGGTACTTCTAGGTTGAATAACATAAGTAACCCTTGTAAAGTATGGCAATGGGAAGTGTACTGGGTGGGAAAGGCCTCAAAATATTTAACCTACAAACATACATACACACACATTTGCTAGAACTGAGATTAGAACGTCTGCCTATCTAGTTATTTGTTCTATACTATGTAGTTATTGCATGCACCACAGAGCTTATAGGGCTGATGGCTGTTGAAAAGTACTTATAGGGTGAATAACATCAGCAACCTTGTACAGCATGGCAATGGAAAGTGTGCTGGGTGGGAAATGCCTCAAAATATTTTAACCTGCAAACATACACACTTACAAACACGTATACACACACACACATTTGCCAGAACAGAGATTAGAATTCCTGCCTATCTAGTTATTTGTACTATACTGTTATGTAGTTATTTCACATGCCACAGAGATTACAGGGCTGAGGGCTGTCTAAAGGTACTTCTAGGGGGAATAACATCAGCAGCCCTTGTAAAGTATGGCAATGGGAAGTGTACTAGGTGGGAAACACCTAAAACACTTTAACCTACAAACATATACACTTACAAACACTTATACACACATTTGTCAAAAGTGAGATTAGAACCCCTGTCTATCGAGTTATTTGTATTATACTGTTTCATAGTTATTGTATGTGCCATGGAGCTTTCAAGGCTGAGCGCTGTCCAAAGATACTTCTAGGGTAAATAACATCAACAGCCCTTGTAAAGCATGGCAATGGGAAGTGTACTGGGTGGGAATGGCCTAAAAATCTTTAACCTACAACCACACACATACACTTATATTTGCCAGGACTAAGATTAGAACCCCTACATATCTAGTTATTTGTACAACAGTGGCACACAGTTATTGCATGCACTGCAGAGCTTATATAGTTGACAATTGTCCAAAGGTATGTCTAAGATGAAAGACATCAGCAGATCTTGTTAAGTAGGGCAATGGGAGGTGTACTGAGTGGGGAAGGCCTGATAATACTTTAACCTACAAAAACATGCACACACACACACACACACACACACACACACACACACACACACACACACACACACACACACACACACACACACACACACACACACACACACACACACACACACACACACACACAGGTAATGAGATATTACAACCCCTACCTCAGTACTTTTACGCAATGGATCTTACCTTCATGCTGGCACATGTGACAACTTCAACTGGTATGCAACTGTCTGCAGCAGGACATCATTATTTGTCTTTCAGGGTATCCCTGTCTATGATTCACTCTCTATGTGTGTCTCCCTGTGTGCCTCTCTCTCTCTCTATCACTCTGACTTTCCAATGTCTATGTGTGTGTATGCTTGAAATATTGCTATATATTGCCTATATATATATATATATATATATATATATATATATATATATATATAGATAGATAGATAGATATGTCTGTGAATCACACACAACAGATGCAGATATATCACATATGGGCCACCTACAGCTAGCTGAGGGTAATCTCGTCTGATGGGTGTGGGTGGAGTCAGTTAAGGTGTACATAGCTGTCTTTATGCAAAGACATCTATGCACAATACAGTTTTATAGTCCGATGTGGGTTTAGACATGGGCTGTAATTCTCTAAATGTAGGAGCATGCTCAGTATGACCTTCTATAGTAAGAGTGGGACTCCATTCCAGAGATAGTTGTACTCCGGTCCGGGGTTTTTGTGCTTCTGCCATACATCTCAACCTGTTAGTGCAAGGAATCTGGAGATATCCTGCCAAAATGGGAGGGGGACTATGGTACAAACATAGGGAGATACTCTAAATATTGCTCTTATTAATGTGGAAAGTTGATAGTGTAACACGGTTGGTTTTAGCAGACATTTTCTGACATATATGACGTCTAACACTGAAATGTATTGTGTCATTACTTAGTAACAGAAATCCTCAAATCATCACAATGATTTACCTGAGAAATACAAGATGTATGATGCCTAGACCGAAATTATGAGTGAAACTATAGACATTCTTGCCCAATCCGGCCAGTTGAGAGGTGTGGCTACATCCGATTGGTTGATGAAGCTGTGTAAACAGTTCAGCATCTCAGTGATATACTGGTTGGTGATCACCTGCTTGTGTGTAATTCTTCTTAAATGAAAAGTCATATCCTGATGTGAGTCATACCTCTCAACTGTGCATTTTTTTGCAGAATGTCCAGATGTTTGACTTATAATTTTGGTCCATTTTTTTCATAAACTTGTGGTTTTCTGTCAAGTTAGTGGCAAATAATTAAAGACTGAAGTTAGAAAATAATGACAGATCATTTGAGTTTCAGACTTCATTACGTTCAGAAAACTCATGCTAATGCAAAACCTGTTATTCCATCAACTTTATAACTTTGTGAGAGCGATATTTAAATATCATCCCTATTTTTGGGCATTTGTCCCAATTTTATTTATGACCTTGTCCAGATTTCTTGCTCTAAGAGGCTGAGAGGTATGGTGTGGGTACAGATTGCATTCTACTGACCAGAGATGTCCATTATATTTGTGGTATATTCCACATAGCACTGTGATTTCTAGGTATGTCAGTGGCAAAGCAGTAAAGAGTAATGTGGTGAACCAGTGACAGATATTTGTTTATAGGTTGACAGGTAGATATGAGGTTACTAAGCTATTGACCCTGAAGTCCTTATAATCCTCGCAGACAAGAATGTAGCCCATGTTAAGACATGTCAGCACCCAGAGCCCCTGTCCAGCAAGAACACAGGTGGAATCACAGGAAGTATTTTCTGTTTCCCATGCACTTATACAGGGAGCACTTCACAGGGGGTATTGAGGCAATCGGCTTGATGTGGACAGGGAGATTATTCCACAGATGGGGAGTCTGTGTGACACATATCTGTCACACTAATAAGCCCTATTAATATCACAGACCAGGTTTATGCTGCACCTACAGGTTGATCGAATGGGCCTTGACTTCCAGATGTGCAACAATCCCATCAAGGCAGGATCTGGATTGGTTTGTGTGCCAGACAGAGGTCACCTCTGAGTAGTCTGTATGGAATGAAGTACAGGAAAAATGCTGTTAACCTATCTGTGTAGGGTAGGTGCTTGGGGTCCTGGATACTCCGAATGAGGAAACTCTGTGGTCTCTCCAGCTACTGCATGTGCTTTGTGAGGTACATACTGAAGGGAAAATTGTACAAAATAATTGGCCTTAAAAGGTTAGAATACATGGATCTTATGACCTCTTTATCTCTGGATGAGATACCTTTACTTTTGTGTTGGCCCATCTATGAAGTTTTCTGTACAATGGTAGCAACATGGTGCTCAGACTTCAGGTTGCTATCAACCTGGGTGGTCAAATGCCTCACTACTGATTGTGTATTTAGGACATTGTTGTTAATGTGATAATATGTGGGGACGTCAGTCTCCCTAAAAGGGATGATGATGCATCTGCAGGCATTCAGCTTGAGGCCATGTTTCTGGCAGCAGTCATTTGTTTTTGGTGAGACCCTGTTGTAGGATGTCCACATCACTTTGTGTATTGATGACTGTTCCCAGCTTGCAGTCATTTGCCAACTTGGTCAGCCATAGGCCAGTGTTTTTGGCCTGCACCTCAGGGAAGTATATCCCGTATAGCTGAGGCCCCCAGACTGATCCCTGGGGTATGCCACTCATTATGGGTATACTGCTTGACTTGACTACCCCTGTTATGATTATGTGGGTTCTATCAATAAACCAGTTTTCTACCCATCTGATAACATATGGACTGCTGCCTAGTTGACAGAGTTTATGTACTATGGCCAAGTGAGGAATAGTTTGTTAGGCTTTGGCCGAGTCAAGGTGGCCAAAGTGCACCACCTTTCCATCATCCATACCTTTGTTGGCTGTCTCAGGGAAGTCACTGGCATACCTACCCTTGAGAAAGGCAGACTGTGTGGGTTCAAGTATTTGGAGTTTGTCAATGTCCCTGATAATGAGGTCCATAATAATCCATGATGATCCATAATTATAATACCTCAGACGGTTTGTGTTGCTATGTTATTATGAGGCTACATGTTGCCCCTGGCTGTCAACCTGTCACAGACTGACATCTGGACAGGCCCATATATGACAGTCAGATTCAGGCCCACTTATGGGGATAGGGTGTTACTAATGCTCTGCCAAACATAGACAGCTGGGGGACTGGTTTGGTATAAGCTTCCTTTTTCTTATGGGTATGACGTCTGCTTCTCCACTGTCTGCCATTGATGTTTTGACATGAACCTTTCCTGTATGGCACATAGTTTAGCAGGCAAATGCAATGTTAGGACAAGCAGAAGAGATATATGAAGCCTACTTGTGGTCCTTCTGTGACAGGCTGTCATTCCAGGGGTATGGATGGTGGCCAGTGACTTGTTGTCAGTGCTGACACAGTAAGGTGGCAGCCATTTAACACCTGGCTGTACACTGACTTTCAGGTACCTGCTGTCCTACAATCTGTGTACTGTCCATATGTGTGTTTCCTTGTCCCTGACTTGTCCAGCTTTCCTGCAGGACAGATATTGACTTCTGGACAGTGTGTATATCTCCTACCATAGGTGTAGCTGCATGCAAAATAGTTGGCACAGAAGGTCTTGGAACATGGACCCTGCCAACCACAGTACTAAACCTAGGCCATTAAGCCAAAACAGCCAAGAGTAAGTGCTGCCCACCTCCTGACAATATTAACTACACATATACATTGCTCATTGACCCCTGCATATTGTGGACATACGACAAGTTATCAAGTTGATTGGAACAGCCCTGGGAATGTGTGCTCTGCTGCTACTACCCTACAAACATACATGTTACTGCATTTCTTTGGGTGGCGCAGTGGTGCAACAGTTGCAGTGTCACCTCACAGCAAGAGGTTCTCCAGTTTGATTCTTGACTGGGTGCCTTCTGTGTGGAGTCTGCATGTCCTCCCTGCATTCGTGTGGGTTTCCTCTGGGTGCTCCAGTTTCCTCTCACATCACAAAGACATGCATCTTGAGTGTTTCTCCCCAGGCCCCTGCTGAATATTGGCTTTGTTCCAAGTCAGACTTGCCCGGTAAATAAATGTTAAATAAATAAAATAAAAATTCTATGGGGACACGGGTGTTTTGGGGAGGGGTCATACCTGTCAACTGTACACATTTGCACAGACTGTGCAGATGCTGGCTTTCCTTTTTGGTTCCATTTAGCATAGTGTTGTACCTGTCTGGGAGAATACTGGCATATCACTAAAGACCAAAGGTTAGAATGTAACGGCATACATTTGAGTTTTAGACTTCTTACCCTTCAGAGACTTCATGCAACTACAAGACCTGCTGTTATATCACTGTTTAAGTCTCTAAGAAGAATATTTCATCAATGTCCCTATTTGTGGGCCTTTGCCAGACATTTCTTTATGCTTTTCTATGGCTGGCTTGCTGGGAGAGGCTGAGGGGTGAGTAAGGGAACCCAACATTGACATCCATGCATGTGACCTATGACACCCCAGTTTAGTTGTCCTCCACATACACTGCACGAGTTTTGCCACCTAGTGGACTACTGCATACTCTGTGGAAGCCAGTATTGGGCAGATATTTTCTGTTGTCCACATAGCTGTCAGTTGTCTGCTGCTATCCCTGTAGGCCACCCCATTCCCTTGCATACATGCAGCAATACCTTAGATATGCTACCAAAATGTACTACTCCAGTCATCTATTGTTAAAAGAGTGACTAACCTTGTGCTTGCAGCAGTTGTGAGGATGGTGCTTGAGGCCTGATTCTGTCAGATGCATGCAGTACACAGCCTATACATGGTAAGGTACAGGTAGTGTGATGTGTGTGACATCCATTTTACTGTGTGTACAAGTCGGAGAGAAGCGCCAGTCCCTGGGTCCCTAGGGTGTCAGTGTATGTACTACGCATTGGCTCTTTGCTAAGGCCAGGGCATACTCGGCATGCCTACATCTGCCTATGGAGCAGGCTCAGGGGGTTCTCCTCCAAGTCCCCCTGTGCCAGTGGAGACCTTGACAATGGTGGGGGGGGATGTGTGCCCCTTCCTTGTGATGTTCCTGCTGTAGCTGTTTCTGCAGGATCATATTGTGTAGCATGGCACATACTATGAACATGTGAGCATATGTGGCTGGAGAGTACTGCAAGGATCCACCAGATATGTCAAAGCAATAGAACCATGACTTGAGCATCCCAAACACATGCTCTATAATGTTCCTAGTTTGTGCATGTGCCTCATTATGACGTTCTTCAGTGGGTCTGTGTGCATTTCTGATGGGTGTCATCATCCATGGTTCCAGTGCATAGCCAGCATCCCCCACAAGATGGCCATATGAGATGACCCCCTTGGCAAATGCCTGGTACAGTTGTGAGGCATGCTATATGTGGGAGTTGTGATAGCTGCCAAGGCTGCCAGCACACACATTGATGATAATGCCCTGGACATTGCACATGACCTGGCAGTTGATGGAGTGATAGCCCTTGCCGTTGACATACACTCTACCGTCTTCACCGGGTGGTGCTTTGATATGGACGTGAGTGCAGTCTATACCACCCCGTACATCTGTGTAGTCTGCTACATGGTGGAAGATACTCATATTGCTGGTCCTCTCCTCAGGGGTGCTGGGGAAATAAATCTGCTCATTGGCATGTGGTAGGATGGCATCCAGGAACTGGTGGAGCACCCTGGATGAAGATGGCTGTGAGACCCCCATGATGTCCCCAGTAGGTCTTTGGAAAGTACCTGTAGCTAGTATTCTTAAGGCTACACATACCTTGGTTTCAACTGGGATGGGTTCCCCTCTGTTAGCTCTGGGTCTGAGTTGAGGCCAGCAGAGCTCAGTGAGTTGCTGAAGTATGTCCCTGTCCACCCTGTAGTGTACTAGTATCTCCAGATCATGTAGCCCCTGTAAGGTTACCCTGGGTCTGATAACTCTTCTCCTTCTCAGTCTGAGCCTGTTGTCAGCATTATTCTCATCACTGCCATCAGTCTGTAGTACATACAGCTGTAGCAAAGCAGCAGCAGCCCCTATCATTTTGTCAGTTAAAATTTCCAAGTGTGTACACCAATGGTACAGAATTTGTGGGAAAAACTAGACTGAAAGGTGTTTGCTTATTTTATACTGGTGTGTTGCAGATGCTGGCTGTGTGATTGGCTGACTATGATACATTCCACCTGCCAGCTATATTATTGAGGGGTTTGAATGGGCCACTGTGAGTGGCAGAGTCTGTATTAGTGATTTGTAGTTCATTTCCTTTATTCTGCTACTTCCTTTTTTCATGTATTTCTGCTGTGTTTAAGCCTCACTGCATGTTGCACAAACTGTTTTAGCTATTGTAAACATGGATGAACAGAAAAGGCCCTCCCCTGGACATGAACACGCTCATCATTTCTTGAACCAGCTGAGCAGCTTCAGATACACACCCTTGCTTAGCTGTGCTTAGCTGAGCACAAATAGAAGCAGCAGAGCTCCAATGTGCTTACACCAAGCATGACACACCCCCTTTTCATGTCAGCTGCTTCTTCTGTTTACAGCACTGCATTATAGCTTCTACACAATTAGGTGCCTGTGGACATGGTCTCCCATTTTGCTATTCAATAAATTTAGCTCATTTACATACCCCTACTGGCTTATACCCTAGTTACACCACTACACCGGAGCCTATGTCCTTAGTGACCACTGTTACCTGTCATTGTTATGAGTCTGCATATTTCCCACTATAATGGCAAAATTACTGCATCACATTTAATTGCCTTTCTACTCATTTTTCTTTATTTTCTACACAATTGCATTTGCGCACCTCGACGCTCAGCTTAAACGGCCAAAATCGGCAAAAAAAAAACCTTTGGATTTTTACAATTTTGCAACACTTTGGCATGCCAATGGCCATAATTTTGGCTATTGGCATGCCTAATGAATATAATGCATGCTTTACTTTAAGATGTCATGCCCCTGTTTTTATTTTTGCAGAAATGTACATGGTTACTAACTGCATATATTTCTACTGCGGACATGGCTCCAACACGGATGCCTGTCTGCTTCCTGGATCGCAAATTCACCTCATTTTCATGTTTTCCCCAGCATTATTCCATTGCATCCATGCCAAAATAGGGCTGGGAGGCTCGTGCACAACCCCAGCCTTGTTTACTAGATCGCTCAGGCTCCAAACTCCATGTTTGAGCCATGGCACTCAGCTTACATGGAGATTAGCTCCATGTAAGCTTTACTGAATTACCCCCAATAACTTTGATGCAAATTTCTGGGAATTTTTAGATCGTAGTGGAATGAGCGATTCACTAGGTGGTACGAATAAAACAGTATTACTTTAAGCAGTTGGTCAAACTTCTTCAAGTTTATACAGGAAAGTTTTTATGTGGAAATATATACATAGAATATTTGTTTTTCCCTATAACATCTCTAAGTTTATTAAAATTACTTCTTCAGTTTATTGGAGATGTAGTAAAGCTATAAAAATGGAGTGGACACGTTAATGGATTGTGAAAAATTAATTGTATGTTGTGAAGAGCTACATATGTTGTTTAAGGGGTTATGCTCTGATAGTTTTTCTTTAACTAAACCAGTAATACTAATGAATGTTGCACTTCCTTTACCTGTAAAAGTCAAACAACAATAGATGTTCTTGAGTCTCCTGGCAGTAGCTGGAAATGTCATTAAAAATTGGATATAAAATTCTGTCTCTACATTCAAATAATTTTTTAAATTTAAAAGTAATACTATGCAATACTGAAAAAAGTGATCAGGATAAGATCTATACATCATACTAAGACTTTTAGTGGTTGGGATAGCCTTGAAGTGTTGCTACTGAAATATTAATACTCTTAATGTGTTAATTGTATAAGATTACATTCATAATTCAATGTATTCATAACATTGTATAACAGTATGTGATGTTGAATGTCTTCCTTTTTGTGTATATATTGTAAATATGTTAAATTAATAAAAAAATATTAAAAAAAAGAAATTGCTGTTGAAAAGCTACTATTCAAGCCTTGTCTGTCAAAAATTCAAAACTTCCTGCATAAATCAGTGAGCTGTTTTATAAGGATACAAACTGAGAAACTTTGTTGATGTACAACAACAGAAAAAATGCATATAGCTGATTTCATATAATAAAGTAAAAAGGAATGAAAATGGTAGACATAAGGAATCAGATTTTCAAAGTTGGATGAAAATTAACATCAATTAGCATCCTTAGAAGAGGAATATTTTTATTTTTTCGGTAATACTTCAATTTTATTAATTTCTTGTCAGTCCGGAAAATTTCTTTAGACGTTATAATTATCAAACAAAAATTAGCCAGGTGAAATGTATACATCTCTTTATTTTTCAGTTATTACACAATATGCTTAAGATTATTTGGTAATCTTACCACAAATAACATACAGAATGACAGAGATGGGACAATGTCATAGCAATGTATATGTATATGTATTTGTGTAATTTGTGAGTATGTGTATATATATATATATATATATATATATATATATATATATATATATATATATATATATATATATATATATATATCTGTATGTGTGCAGGTGTGCATCTGTGTGTGTGTGTGTGTGTGTGTGTGTGTGTGTGTGTGTGTGTGTGTGTGTGTGTGTGTGTGTGCATGTGTGTGCATGTGTGTGTGTGTGCACGCATGCATGTGTGTGTGTGTGTGTGTGTGTGTGTGTGTGTGTGTGTGTGTGTGTGTGTGTGTGTGCGTGTGTGTCTCACATTGTAAACTTTTGGTTTAATAAGTACTCATATACACATTATATACAACATAGATGTCTCCTCAGACTTCTGATTAACAGCGCCAGGTTATGAATTTCAGTCCAGATAGTTTCTGTCTGGAATTTTAATGTTCTCCGTCTGGATGTTTTAGTGTCCTCTATTTTTTCCACCTTTCAAAATTATGGTGGCTAATTATCTGCACTAAACAGTCAACATTTGTTCCGTTTATTCTCACATACGTTGACCGGGTCATAGCTGAAAGGGTCTGCAAGGCATGTATTGCCTGACAATTTAAACAAATGTGACTGAAGTAGTAGAAATGCTTTCTCACAAAGCAACACTCTACATAAAATATCTATTATATCTATTATAAGATCCACATGAATCACACAAAGAATCTACCAATGTTGCATTCAAAAAGGCTGCATCTAGACTTATAGGATTAATAAACAGCTGAGTAGTTCTACATCTAGAAATAACATTTGTTCTTTAGAACAAATGAAAACAATTCAATACCTATTTAAATATAACAGAATTAATTATGTGACCATACTGTAAGCCAGACAATGTAAAACATGCATATTTTAAAACAGATCAGATAAGGCACTTTATTTGCCATTGTGATAGAAATTATTTAAAAATCTTTGCTCTCTAGGTAAAAATAGAGAATTGTGGCACTCTCATTTTAAAATTTTCTTTATGAAGCAATGTCAGTTAGGGTAGAGAAATATGACAGCTAGTGCAGAAGATGAAGGCTATGTGTTGATAATCTGCTTCTTGTAGTCCAGGGTATGAATCTCTCAGCATCTATTTGCCTACTGTATGATAATAAGCAGGGCACTTAACCAGACAGTACTCCTTGGCTAAGACTGAAAAAAAGCCCATGCAGATTAGTGCTCTGATCTGGTTAACAAATAAATAAACAATTAAACAAGTGCCTTAGCCTCAGTATGATTTTGATGCCAATCTGTTTATGAAGTCCTAGAAGTCCCCTCTCAGCCAGGTGCACAGGTGCAATTGCCAATGAAGTTCTATGATTTTAAGGATGCATGCTAAGGCTTCTAATATGTCTATGCATCTATATGCAGTCCATGCATTTCAAGTGCACCTCATTTTGGGTGTTAAAAAGTTCATGTTCCTTGAAGTTCCACACTGAAATTGTTTGTCTCACAATCAGTGTTAGGATTTTTTTAACTGAAATCGTGGTGAACAGAATTAAATTATATTAATCCATTAAAAAAATGTTTATAATTAAAATGTAACACATTTAACCATCTTGTGTGCTTCCTAGTTGAGGTTTTAAGTAAGCTGTTAGTAAGTATTCCACATTTTGCCCATTTGTTCTACATTATGAGAGGTGATGTTCCTCATTTTGGAGATGGAAGGCTAAGAGCTAAGATGCTGTCCTTTTTGTTGTTCCATAATGAGCTTCATGTAGAAGATATTACATTTCCTCTGTTTTGCTCAGAAAATATTTTATGGTGCTTTGGATACACTTCAGTATTCTGAAACATTTTATATCCCAACTGTGAATGAAGTACACTAATTTGTTTTAAAAGTGCATGCCTTTGTATTGAATGATTTACTATGTGGTCATAAAACTGATTTATCAACTGGTGAGATGATTTCTTTTATGCTAAAGAATTTTCAATTTTTAAGAGACAAGAAAAAAATACTCAAACTTATTTGCAAACCACATTGGTCTTGTGGCTCCATTGTTAATTGTGTTTCATATCTATTTTCAGATTTTAAATTCTAGAACCTTAATACATGTTTTTTAACAGTTTTGTTGAGCTGTTTGTGATAATGGAACAAATGGACTCATTTGACAGTGGTTCTTCATCACTTAAATTTTAGTATAGCTACTGAAAATTCAGCAGGTATCAATTCAACCCAAATAATTAAGTTCCCAGGAACTGAAGATGTGATTGCTTTAAAGAAAGCTTGTAAACTTACAATCTGTTTGTTGGAGTCCATATGACTACATCGACAAGTCATAACATCGACATGCAGTACACCGACACGAAATCACCGACAGATTAAATAACCGAAATCCCACTTCACCGACATTCAGAAGTTCGACAACCCGACAGCGGAAAGACCGACTAGGGTAATGTGTGATCGTGATCCGGTAAGTGTGTGACAGTGACGGAGGTAGGAGTGGTCAGGTAAGTGAGTTAGGGTTAGGGTGCAGGTAGGTGAAGTGTGCGTTAGTGTCGGAGCTTGGGCTAGGGGTGGGTAAGTGAGTTAGGGTTAGGGTGCAGGTAGGTGAAGTGTGCGTTAGTGTCGGAGCTTGGGCTAGGGGTGGGTAAGTGAGTTAGGGTTAGGGTGCAGGTAGGTGAAGTGTGTGTTAGTGTCAGAGCTTGGGCTAGGGGTGGGTAAGTGAGTTAGGGTTAGGGTGCAGGTAGGTGAAGTGTGCGATAGTGTCGGACCTTAGGGTTAGGGTTTGGGTCAGGGCTAGTGTGTATGCTATGTAGTGTAGTGTGTTGAAGTAGACCCGGTTTAGTATGTGTAGGAGTTTTGTGCAGTGGTTAGGGGCATTTACTTAGTGACTGCTTCGTTGTCGAACTTGTGAATGTCGGTGAAGTGGGATTTCGGTTATTTAATCTGTCGGTGATTTCGTGTCGGAGTACTGAATGTCGATGTTATGACTTGTCGATGTAGTGATATGGACCCGTTTGTTGCCCCCTTCAAGTTGGCACCTTGGATAACTGCCAGCTTTTCTATTCCCATCCATTACCTCTGAATGTGTTAGCCAAATCTGTCAATCTGTCTGATCTGGGCATTATTTCTGTAGTAATAGAATGTCCATCCACTTTAGTTAAAAAATTGCAAACACTGTTCAATTCTTTTGATAACGATTTTTTTGTAACTCCCTTTCCTGTGGTAATATGGTTTTAGAAGTATAAGGACAAAGAGTTTCAAAATTTTGAAAAAAGATTAACACAAGTACTCTGCTGTAGAATAAACTTGTCTCTTTTTTCTTTTTTCGATACAATGGTCAATGGTTTTGTGTCTTTTCTTTTTATATATAACATGTTAATGGCTATAAAAGGACTTAAAGCTCAGACTGTGATCTTTAAAAAAAGTCTTATATTGTTTTCAGCTGGTCTTAATAGTAATATGGATTGGAAGTCTCTATTGCATCGAATCTCCTGTCTGTTTTTTAATAGTCTTTATTGCTTTTTTATATGTTGATGTATTTTCTCCTTTTATTATTGCGACTTTAAATAATTAATTGTTAGTTGAGTGTTTAATTATTGATATTACCTAATGGTTTGATTTTCCTTTTCTGGTTTCCCTTAGAAAGACTTTCTGACTGAGGTGCTATGAACCTGAATGTTTTTTTTTTTGTTTTCTTATTACATATTTATTAAAAAGTTTTTTAAGAGTTACATCATAGCCTAGTACTACGCTAACTGCCCTTGTGAGCCATTTTAAGCCTAGCCAGCTATCCCTTGTGAGACTCAAACCCTGCACCTTGTGTTTGTAAGGCAAACACCTTAACCATTAGGCCACCATACCAACCCTCCCAACAAACTCATTATTTGGACAACCTAGTCATGTTTTATTATTATTTTCTTTCAAGTCATTTGTTATTAGTACTTTGAATGGAAAGAGAAAACCCTGAGCCTCCTCATGGATGATGGCTCCAATGTTGGTCTGTTAAAACTCATATCCCGTGAAAAAGTATGAGTTGAAGGGGTCTCAGCCAGAGGGAAAGAATGGGTCAGTATAATGACTAAGGAAATAAGTTTAATGATCAGAGGAACACTGAGAAAAAAAAAAAGAAAAAAAGCAGTGTAAAAAATGCAAGGCATCTAGGATTTTGATCTATGTGTCTTTGGAAAAATGACCTTTCCCCCAACATTGTGGGATCTCAGAGTTAGTATATATAATTAATAGGGAGTGTAGGGGGTGAACGGGGTGGACTCCCCATCACTCTTCAGAAAATAATGCTTTATACTTTTTTTAACATTTGTTTTTGCATGCCCTAAGGTTATTACTTAGCACATGTGAATTTCAGTATACATTACACACACACACACACACACACACACACACACACACACACACACACACACACACACACACACACACACACACACACACATATATATATATATATATATATATATATATATATATATACATATATGGGTTTAGGACTATTCACTGAAAACACATTTCACTGAAACACATTTGACTGTGCACAATTCACTGAAAGCTCAATTCACTGAAAACACAATTCACTGAAACACATTTCACTGAAAGTTATATATGGCCTTTTTCCCACTGTAGTGTGACCCTGGAGTTAGAATATATAGTAAGGGGGGTGGGGGGTGTAGCCCCCCCACCTATTTTAAATATTTTGAACTATACACATGGATACTTGCAATTTAAATAAATTACTCTTTTCTAAACTTAATATATATCCAAACTATGTGGGGGCTACACAAAATGTGTTTTAACATGGGTCAAGATAGGGGTTCACTGCTATTGCCGAACTACAAACCTTGCCCCTATCTCGACCCATGTTAAAACCCATTCCTAGGCTTGCTTTTAAAGTTCGATACTGCTGTGTTGGACTTTCCATTGTCGAACATAGTGAGGTCGACCGAGTGTAAGTCAAAATAATGAAAGTAAACCATATATATATATATATATATATATATATATATATATATATATATGTATATATATATATATATATATATATATATATGTATGTATATATATATATATATATATATATATATATATATATATATATATATATATATATATATATATGGGTCTACTACACATGATCGAAATTTCATTTGACTGAAATTCATCTGACCAAGACTGAAAACTCACTTGACTGAAACTCATAAGACTGAAACCTTAACAATGCTAAATTTCAACTTACTAAATTGTAAACTATAGACATGCACACTTACAACACCAATGACTAACCCTTTCCAGAACTTAAAAACTACTTATGTACTCTCTTATCAGAAACTGGATAATATAAAACCAAATTAGGTGTGGGGCTACACCCTCACACCACCCCAATGAGGAGGGCTGTGACTCCCACACCCCCTAACTATATATACTAACTCCATGATCGCACTACAGTGGGGAAAAGGGCATATACCTTTTACTTACCTTACAGTAGTCTATACACTGCCACTACTATGTTGAAATTTAGCATTAAGGTTTCAGTCTTATGAATTTCAGTCAAGTGAGTTTTCAGTATTTTGAAATTTCGAATATATATATATATATATATATATATATATATATATATATATATATATATATATATGGATCTTGTACTATTGAGCGAAAGCTCAAACAACCAAAACCACATCAGCCTAACACACTTTAGCGAAAGTGCTTTTCACTGAAAAAGCACATTCACTAAAGTGTGTTAAAAAAATCTAACAAATAAAATAAAAAAAAGCACAGAACTCACATTTACGCAGGGGGAAAGCCCCCTTGCACCCCCCCATGTGGGGGACTGCACCCCCACACCCCACCTACTTTTATATTCTCACTTCGAGATCGCACTACAGTGGGGAAAAGGGAATATTCCCTTATCCCCACTGTGCTATGATCTCAACAACAGCCATCTCCCAACATTTTCACCCTTACTTAAACACACTTTCACAAAAGTGCTTTTTCAGTGAAAAGGACTTTCGCGAAAGTGTGCACAGCTGTTTCACTTTCGTGAAATGTCCAGTCACACAATAGTACAGGTCCTACACACATATATATATATATATATATATATATATATATATATATATATATATATTTATATATATATATATATATATTTTTTTTTTTCCTCAACAAGGCCATTAGCCACATCAACCTTTTGGGACTTAGTCCAGGGATCACTATCTGGTTAAGTTACTTGCTAAGAGTCACATAACAGGAAACTTGAAACTGTTCGATCAAAGCCTGGACAATGTGAAACAGTGTATTAACAGCACTTCTCTGTATTACCTGTTATACCTAATAAGATTTAAATAAATGCTTAAAATTAAAAAAAATATTGATTCCTGGCTGTATAATTATTTTCTCTGAATCCGTAATATTTGTTGCAAAGATGAATGATTTTTTTTTTTTGCTGTTGCAAATGTAAACATAAGACATCATTTACAAAACCTTTATTTGAAGCTCCCCACAGCATAGTTGTTTAGCAGTTTCAATGATATTCATGTTTTATGCTCCAGCCAGGACGTTGGGAGGCATACGCACTGTAATGATTTCAGTACAATGTTTTTAGAAGAGGGGGTAGCTTTTTAAAAAAAAAAAAAAAAAAAAAAAAAAGTACGTACATTTAAGGAGGTGTTGGCTCCTTTAAGGAGGATAGCAGCCAGTCGGAAGTGAGCTCACATCATGTCCGGCTGGCTGCGAGCGGGAAACGAGCATTCACAAATGAAAGGCAATGCAAGCACAACGATTATTGAGGCAAGCGCAACGAACAGAGGAGAGCGTTCACAAAGGCAGTGCAAGAGCAACGAACAGAGGATTATCGAAGCAAGCACAATGAACAGAGGATTATCATTGAGGCAATCAATTGAAGTAAGTGTGTGCATGCAAGCGCAGATATTGTGTGTGTCCAGCACAATCGCAAATGGCAGTTTAGTTTGAAGTGTGATGGCAGATGGCAGTTGAAGTGTGTGTGATGGCAGTTTAGTAGTTTGAACTGATGGCAAATGGCAGTTTAGTTTGAACTGGTGTGTGTGTGTGATGGCAGGTTAGTTTGAACTGGTGTGTGTGTGTGTGTGTGTGTGTGTGTGTGTGTGTGTGTGTGTGTGTGTGATGGCAGGTTAGGTTGAACTGGTGTGTGTGTGTGATGGCAGGTTAGTTTGATCTGGTGTGTGTGTGTGATGGCAGGTTAGTTTGAACTGGTGTGTGTGTGTGTGTGTGTGTGTGTGTGTGTGTGATGGCAGGTTAGTTTGAACTGGTGTGTGTGTGTGATGGCAGGTTAGTTTGAACTGGTGTGTGTGTGTGTGAGTGATGGCATTTTAGTTTGAACTGGTGTGTGTGTGTGAGTGATGACATTTTAGTCGAACTGGTGTGTGTGTGAGTGATGGCAGTTTAGTTTGAACTGGTGTGTGTGTGTGAGTGATGGCATTTTAGTTTGAACTGGTGTGTGTGATGGCATTTTAGTTTGAACTGGTGTGTGTGTGATGGCATTTTAATTTGAACTGGTGTGTGTGTGATGGCAGGTTAGTTTGAACTGGTGTGTGCGTGATGGCAGGTTAATTTGAACTGGTGTGTGTGTGATGGTAGGTCAGTTTGAACTGGTGTGTGTGTGTGTGTGTGTGTGTGTGTGTGTGTGTGTGTGTGTGTGTGTGTGTGATGGCAGGTCAGTTTGAACTGGTGTGTGTGTGTGTGTGTGTGTGTGTGTGTGTGTGTGTGTGTGTGTGTGTGTGTGTGTGTGTGTGTGTGTGTGTGATGGCAGGTTAGTTTGAACTGGTGTGTGTGATGGCAGGTTAGTTTGAACTGGTGTGTGTGTGTGTGATGGCAGATTAGTGTGTGTGTGTGTGTGTGTGTGTGTGTGTGTGTGTGTGTGTGTGTGTGTGATGGCAGGTTATTGAACTGGTGTGTGTGTGAAAATGCCCCCACATAATACACCTGCTGGTTATAGGTGTTCAGGCTCAAACCCTGTACCTTTGCTTCAGGGTAAGAAGAGCCTAAAGTCCCTAACCACCACCATTTCTGAACTTTGTTCAGATTTGCTTTTCTAATGGTTGTGAGCTATGGTGAGAACTGAAGTTGTATTTCTCCCATTATTGTTTTTGTTGTTTGTCCAGGTTGTTTGTGCTAAGGTGTGAAGTGAGAACTGAACTTGTATTCCCTCATTATTGGCTTTGTTTGTCCAGTTTTTTTGTGCTAAGAGGTTGAGAGCTATCTAAATGATAGCCATTAAGTTTGTCTTCCTATTTATCCAACTGCTGATTTAGCATAGTGGTATGTTGCATTGACTATAGTGTATATGGTTCTGGGTTCAAGACATGCATGGTGAAAATGTAGCATTTTATTCTAGCAACTTTCCAAAATTATACAAGCAATGTTTAAAATGTGTCCCTTTTTTTTTGCCCCCCCCCCAATAAATGTTGGCTTTTTCCAGATTTCTTGTGCTGCAAAGTTCAGAGATACAGCTGAGTGTCGACATTTTACAAGGAGCTGAGAGCTGCAGGGGAACTTAAGTTTAGTGCTGCTTATGCTGAGTCTGCTTGCACTGTTAATAGCACAACAGGTAGTGTGCTTGCTTTTGATGTCGAAGGCTGTGGGTTCTTCTCCCACAGTAGGTAGATGCATTGCTGATACTGTACTGTGTTGTAAAGGGGGGTGGATGCTGTAGTCCGTTTTGGCGAAGACATCTAGTAGCAACTATGAACCTGTTATCAGTTTGCCATCCATTCCCTATTGCAATATTACTAGCATATCATTGTTTTTAATGCAACATAGGCAATTTATTCCTTAAGGGCAACAGGCAAATTATTTGTAGATGAAACCATGAAATATAAAGTTGTTTGCTAGCAGCAGCCTCTTCATTAGTTACAGATTTCTCTAATGTGGAATTATGTAGATGGCTTTTACTAGTTCAGAGATTGTGCATATTTACTGATACTGGTGGACTGTAGAAGTTTGAGTAGACTTTTATGATGGAAGGTATATCAAAGAGCATGTGTATGTTTCATGTGCAAGGGGCCTATGATTTGAAAACAGCCCAAAGTTACTTTATCTGCCACTGGCAAAATGTATTTTCTTTGAATGTGGGTTTCAATGCTGTCTCAATGAATGTGAGTTTCAAGGGCAGAGAAGTTTTAATGCTAAGTCTAGTTTCATTGTGAGACTGCATTGCTTTGTTTAGCAGATATTTATTGGTGTTCGTGCTGTAAAATGCAAAATAAAACTTTTCTGGCAAATCATTTAGGAATGAAGTCACTAAATAATGACCGTTAAGTTTCAGACGTCATAATCTTTAGAAAAATGCATGCTAAAGCAAGACCTGATATTCTATCAACTGTCTTAAGTTTATACAAGGTCAATTTTTAGTACTGTTTGTATGTTCCCCCAATATATTTGGCCTTGTCCAGATTTCCTGCATTAAGAGGTTGAGAGGTATGTGCAAATAAATCACTTTATAGAATTAGGAATATCCAAACCTCTCAACTGTCCCCAATTTTGGCTCAAAATGTTGCTCTCCCGCTAATAATTTCTCTGCAAAATAGCAATTTTGGAAGAAAACGTGGAGGGTTTAGTTTTATAAATAACTGTAATGATCAGAGTTATACATTACTTTTATTTCAGAAATGCATGTAGATTCTCTAATTTTGTTAGCTGCTCTAAGTTAACTGTGCTCATATTAAAATGGTGTCCCTTCTTTGACAGGTTCCCAGCTGTATTGTCTGGCAATTTTATATTTTTGCATCACATTTTGGTCAGTTTTTCATAAAATTGCAGTTTTCTGGCAAATTAGTGGCAAATTGTTAAAGACTGAAGTTAGAAAATAATGGCAGACATTTGAGTTTCAGATTTCATACCTTTCAGAAAATTCGTACTAATCCAAGACCTACTACTATTCTATTATCTTTTCTAAGTTTATAAGAGCAATATTTAAAAAAAATGTCCTTATTTTTGGGCCTTTGCCTCAGTTTTATTTGAGTTTGTTGCTCTAAGAGGTTGAGAGGTGTGTGTGTGTGTTAGGTAGGTAGGTAGCATACCTCTCAACTGTCCAAATTTTGCATAATGTCCAGATTTTTGCCCCATATTTTTTGTCTGTTCCTCATAAATTTTGTGATTTTCTAGAAAATCATTGAAGGCTGAAGTTGCTAAATAACAGACATTTGAGTTTCAGACTTCATGTCCTTTAGAAAAATTCATACTAGCACAAATCCTGTTATTCTAGCAACTTTCTCGTACTAGCACAAATCCTGTTCTAGCAACTTTCTAAGTTCACAAGAGCATTATTTAATATCTGTCCCTATTTATTTTAGGCTTTGTCCATATTTCTTGCACTAAGAGGTAGGTAGGGGTGTGTGTGTGAATGAAACATCCTAGTTAAGGGTTGCAGGTGGTTAGTAATTTACTCAAGCTCAAAACCTGTACCTTAGTTACAGAAAACAAAAGCATAAATTCTCTACCCCAACTACCATGCTGCATTTTTCAAAGAACTGACACTTCAAGTTAATTTTCAATTCAAGGTACCGAGTTTGAGTGAATTTATATTCTATTACTGAAGAGGCATTACAATGAATGCCTCTTCATCGACACTAAAAGAGCGAACTGTGAATTACGAGAATGGCCGTAGCTTGGCTGGGGAGGGGGGTAGCAGTTTGAGAGCTGTGAGTACAAATTTGAAAATCCTAGCTACACCCCCAGCATATGAAAATGAGGTCAGTTCTATGATCCATAATATTAAGATTACTGTTGGCATAATTCAACTAATTCACTTTATAAGTATGCTAAGATCATTTAATGTTAAAATACTTATGCCTACATGAAATGTCTGCATATTTCACATTCGATGGAGCTGCCTAAATTCTTGATTTTTCAAGTATCAAATAAATTAATGAAATTTCTGTGAGTGTGACAAAGTTTAAATTTAAAGTGCTTCACAAATGTAATGGAAAACTGTGATGCTAACACATTTCTAGGTGGCACTCTACTATGATGATTTATATCTAATTATACCATGACCCCCCCCCCAAACGTGCACGCTGATTGGCCAGCGTGCCCGTTGTAAATCGAGTTATACTAATGGAAAAAGGTCCGGTCCCCCGGACTTTTTTCCCTTAGTATAACTCGTTTTTTAAAAACACTGTCTCGCTATGTTAAATGGGTTTAACATAGCGAGACAGCTTTAAAATAAGCAACGGAGATCTCCGTTGCTTATTTTAAAGCTGTCTCGCATGTTAAACCCATTTAACATAGCGAGACAATGTTTAAAAACAACGGAGAAAGCAAAATCTCCGTTGCTTTTTTGTCTCGCTATGTTAAATGAGTTTAACATAGCGAGACAGTTTAAAATAAGCAAGCGGAGATGTCCGTTGCTTATTTTAAACTGTCTCGCTATGTTAAACTCATTTAACATAGCGAGACATAAAAGCAACGGAGATCTTGATTTCTCCGTTGCTTTACAACTCTGATGTACTGCAGGCGCGCAGTACATCAGAACTGCGGATGCCAGACATCTGCGGAAGGGCAGTAAACAGGCATTATACTATGCCATTATTTAAGAAAAGTAACAGTTTCTTTTCTTAAATAATGTCATGGTATAATAGCAATAACCCACTTCTGGGTGTGGGTAATGCTAAATTTACCCACGGTTGGCTTTGTTTGGTCCTCGGGCTGCCTCGGGACCAAACCACGCCAACCGTGGGTAAATTTAGCATTACCCACACCCAGGCATGGGTTATTGCTATAATAATATTTCATACACTGGTAATCATTAAATGTTCCTGTCCTCCATGCACAAATGTAGGGTGAGATCATATACAATGCAATGTGATTGAGAAGGTACTGTTAAATACTTCATTGTTAATAAAATGCACCACAAATGTTTTCTAACTGTATTCTATAGTTCATATTTATTCCATTTCATTGTTGTTATTCATATTGGTGACACCACTAGTTCAATTAAAACTCATTCCACTTATAATAATCTACCATTAAAATAACCTACCAATAACAGGGGTATCTCATGGTACTGGCTGCTGGGTTGTGGCCCCCTCGCCACAAATAACCAATTAAAATATATTTTTAATTACTTTTAATATTTTTATAATAGGGTGGCTACCATAATCAGAACTACACTAATGTCCGACATGTACACAGTGAATAAAATTGCTATAGTTTATGAGTTTTGTAGTTGTCTGTGATGAAAATGGCTGTGTATGTGTGCTGGGGGGGGGGGGGGTTGCAGTAGCAAGTTGGCCATGCTGTTTTAACTTTCCATCACAAATATCAACCTATTATACAACGAGTAACTTTTTGTTCTGGTCTGAGCAAGAGGTATGTAAAAGCAGCTGACCACTGACACAGTGGTACAATTAGCAGCAGTGTCATCTCACAGGACTTTGTGCTTTGGTTGAGGTTTTGGCAATGAATTCTTCTTTGTGCAACTGTCATGTACTCTCTGTCTGTGTATGTGTTATTCAGGTGTTCTGGTGTCCTTCCAGCGACCCTCAGCTATATAATGTCTGCCTGTGGCCATTTGCACTTTAACTGTTATCCTAAACTAACATCAGAGGGGTAACTATTTTGTTTTGGAGGGGTGGGCAGGCAGACACATATTCCATACAGAATGTATATAACTTTATAAGCATTTACCATCACAATTTATTGAAACCTTCTACTTTTAGTCCCAAACCATTCTATTACTTCCTGCATCCCCACTTGCTTTGAAATTACTAGATGTCTCTGACTTAGCTCCATCATAGCTCTACATTAAATGTTTATTTTTCTATGCCTTCTACATTACATATATTTTCTATGACTTCTGTACAAGCACTCCTTTCTTGAAACTGACTAACATATAAATGTATTAGATGCTTACAGGAAAAAAATAAAATACTAGTAACTCTGGTACCTCTGGAAGCCTTAATAAACTGGCACTAAGTATTTTTTAAATAAATTTAGGGCAAGCTCTGTAAAATATAAATAACTATTGCAGCTAGTATACATTTTAACAAAATTAAAATCTGTCTGAAAGGTCTCTGAAGTATCATTGAATACTTCCACTACAGAAGCACCACACTGCCCAATATTAAAACATATGAAAATCAGGAAGGATAATTCCCATAAAGATAAGAACTTTCTCCCCAAACTAAATAGGCATCTAAGAGGCTAATTAGGTCTAACAAAGCCAGCCTGCTTTGAGGTTAAGATAGCCTCCCAACTGAAGAATAATCATAAGCTCATCTTCACCTCTTTTAAAGGCCTCTAAGGCACATGGCAGTGTGCTGAACTGGTGGTTAATGGTGCCACATTCACCAAGCCTGGTGATATAGTGAACCTGTTAGCTGACAACCTCAGTTCCAACTTTAACCCCCCCCCCCAACCATCCTTAAGAAATACAGTCAAATATAACCTCTGCAACTATAGCTAGGGGGGCATGTATTGGCTATGCTCATTAAAGCCAAGACCACAACCTCAGTGGACCCAGCTAACATCCCAGGATGCCTCTGGACAGTCTAGAATATGACTTAGCATGACACCTGGACTCATTATTTAACTATAGTCTTAACATTGTCTTTGTACCATGAGAATGGAGGACTGCAACAGTCATCCTCTTTTATAAGGCAGAACTTTCAGAAAATCTGGGAAACAACAGTCCCATTAGTCTGACTAGTCTTATTTGTAAAGTCACAGAGGGAATTATCATGGAAATTATCAACAAGGACATAAGAGACTTCTACATACTAGATCCATCCCAGTTTGGTTTTGTTACAGGAGGCAAAGCTATGGCTTAAAACTCAAAGCTAAGAAATGCATTATAGCCCCTTTTGGGAAGTCAGCCACCCTGGGTGCTACATCATCAATACAAAGCCCACTGAAAGTTGATTCACTAGTCAGGAAACTGGGAGCTCATGTACATCATAACCTAGCCTTTGATCAACATGTGTCCAAGGTAGTAAGAAAATGCTTCTATTTTGCTCAACTTATAAGTAAAAGCATGGCGTCTTTGTCCAGATAGGTCATTGTACCACTTTACTTGCCCCTCATCAGGGCCATCATAGAGTATAATGCCCCCATCAGTATGTACCTAGCCAGACACATGCAACAACTGGAAAGTCCACAAAGGTCCCTTACAAAAAATACAGGGAGTAAACACAATATCCTATGCTGATCACCTCAAAGCCCTGTCTCTTTACTCTGTATAATACATACTTCTGAGAAGTGATCTTTGCCTTGCATACAAAGCATCCCTGGACCCCGTTTTGATGAAGCTTTTGCACATCCACAAAATAAAACAGCATCAGAACAACTAGGTCGAAAGGACTAAATTTTACTTATGACTTAAACAGGGCATGAGTTGACAACTGAGTTTCTCAGACAATTGGTGCAATGCCTTTAGATATATACAGGCAAAATGCTGGCATGCTTACCTGGGTCAGAAGATGAATGATAGCGAATCGTATGTAGATGAGTCACAGAGAACACTTGAAAGATCTATATCATTTTGTGTCAGGCGTGAGTCACAGTTCAGGATCACCAAACACTCAAAGGCTTCTTATATCACACAGCTTCTGACAGAGACTGTCCAGAGTAGCAATGGAGTGATATGTTCCATCATGAGAGCCACACCCTGTGGACTTCATTACTAATGAGTAGATAAAATCAATGAATAACTTGCTGAAATCCAGTCTTTATGCTTACAGTTTCGTTTGATACAGTGTCTCTTGTACTAGGCCTGTAAAAAATGAGATATGCATACAAAACAGTTAGCTCAGATCAAATGCAGCATGCTGAGTAAATAGAATAGAATAGTGCAAATTAACATGTAATATACTCCTCTGACTAGAGAAGATGAAGGTGCTTTCTGCAGGTAGATCAGTGTTAATGCTCTTTCCCATGGCTTGTAGCATGGTGACACAAGCCATATATAAAGAAAATGGAATGGATAATCTTAAAACCTTTACAGAGCAGACACAGCATCATGATTCTTTGTAATGAGTGCAATGTTACTCAAAAATGTAGGAAAAACATATGATTTATATATATATATATATATATATATATATATATATATATATATATATATATCGGATAGGTACAGACCCCCAAAGGAACTTTTCACCGAAGCACAAACAGCCAGGCATACTTCCGTGAAAGTGCTTTTTACTGAAAAAGCACTTTTGCGGAAGTATGCCTGTAGCTAGAGGGAGTCGTGGGGGAATGACTGTTGCAGAGATCGTACTATGGTGTGGATAAGGGAATATTCCCTTTTCCTCACTGTAATGCGATCTCGGAGTGAGAATATTAAAGTGGGGGTGTGGGGGGTGCATGGGGGCTTGCTCCTCTGCATAAAAGTAGATTTATTGTTTTTTTTTTTAACGCACTTTAATGAAAGCACTTTTTCGGTGAAAGTGCTTTCGTTAAAGTGTGTTCGGTGATTGTGGATTTGGACTTTTGAACTTTCGTTCAATAGTCCTAGATCCATATATATATATATATATATATATATATATATATATATATATATATATATATATATATGTGTGTGTGTGTGTGTGTGTGTGTGTGTGTGTGTGTGTGTATGTTACCACGTACAATGACTGTTTCAGAAATAAACAATCACAGATGCAATGACCAAAAGTGGAATGATAAAAACATAACAGCATTCTGCAATACAACATATGTAGCTATGAACAAATAAACACTGATGTCTGAGAGAGAAAATGACAACAGTCTTATAGGCCACACTGTGGTACAGTGCTCATATTTTGAAGGCCCAAGGAATTAGTTATGCCTGGCTCAAACTGACCTGTTGATGCATCATGCAGTGTCACCCAATTAACAGCCAGACTCTTCTGCTTAGGTACTAATGTAAACATGCATCATACTGTTCACTAGCTGTCCTGCAATCAAACTGCAATGACTGTATACCAAGATATACATAATCATCTCAAACACCTTATAGAAACTGTTTCAGAATTCTAAATTGTCCTGCCTGTGCACACAACTGAAGAGTAAAGGCTTTATGAACCACAGTATATAACAGCTTGGTATATTTTTCTGTCATTGCTATTGCCAGAATGTTGGAAGACACACATGTTGTGTACTGTTATATTCAGTCTCTATATACCTGCATGTCTATTGGCTGCACTAAAATATTCTGCAGTTGATCACAGGAGTATCAGACAGCAGACATGATAAAAGTTTGCAAATGAACTGCAAATTGTTACTGTTGTGTGTAATAGCATCTGTGCATTTTATGACCGCTTGTGTTACCATATACTATTCCAGGCATTCCTGTGCTGTCTGTGATCTATAGTTAAAAATCACCTCTTCTATAATCATGTAGTTTCATCACGTCTGTTTAAGACCAACATGAATTCTAGACCAACTGGCAAACCAGACTGTAAGCTTTATAGGAGAGTAGCGATTAAATACATACATACATTACTGTGCATTAAGAGCTTATTTGATGAGTTTAGAGTGGGCAGGAAAAAAAGCAGGCAGATGTAAAGTTCAGGAAAAAAAAGTGGTGCTTTTACACCTACAGAGACAATTGTGGGAAAGGAGTTAGACTAATTTGTTGTCTGAAGAAATCAAAGCACATGCTGAAATTGGAGCAATCATCCTGTCTAGACTAAAGTCTGGAAATAAACACTGAAGGAAATTTTCATGTGTAAAATTTGTATAAGTAAAGAGGTTAATGGTATGAACAAAAAGGATGAAACTATCGATACTAGAAACAAGAATGGGAATATAACTAGAAAAGAAAGATATATTAGACAAAGATTTAAACAAATCTGCACTGATCCATATTGTGACACATCTCAGAATAGTGCAGAGATATTGTACTGGAAGAAAGCAGTAAACACCTAAAGCCATTTGAATGAGGGAAGGACAAGACTGGCAGCTGGTTTACAGACAGAGATGTAAGGAAAGCTATTTCATAGATGTAACTAAGTAAAGTGAAGGGTCACATTGTTTATCAGATTTTATAAGTAAATATTGTTAAAGGACTGTTGTAGGATAGACAGAAGTGGGAAGTCTCTCAGCCTTCAGTATGTTACCAGAACAGAAGTGATACCTGAGTGACAGAATGATCTGATAAACGGTTGGGTGTTATAAGCCATCTTCCTAATCAACATGAATACCAAAATCATAGTAAAAGTTATGACAGCAGAAGAGATGCACTTTTACCCAGAATTATATGGATGGGGCAGGGAGGTTTTCTGCCTTTCAGGCAGAGAGTACTAAATGGTAGGCTGTATGCAAATTTTATGAGGGAAGAACAAAGGCAGGGATTTCACAATGCTGTAGGGGTTTTATTTGATAGTCTCTGACATAGTTGTAGTGGAATTTTTGCAAATGGTCATGGAATCTTTGATTTTCAGCCAGCTGCTTCCCATCCTGCAGTGACCTGGTCTAGTGCATTCCAAAGTTCACAGATACTTAATGAAAAGAAGATAGTGTCATCTGCAACCAAGCATGGCACAACTGTAACTTTCCCATCTTGGATATAGTCCAAACTGTAGCTGCACCTTGCTGTTCTGTCCATGAAAATCATGAACTGGAGGAGAGACAAGACATTAACCTGGTCAACTCCTACACTTAGCTTCAATGAATTTAGCTTAAGAGTGAGAATGGAGACACAACTTCCACGCCACAAATGGAGGATCTAAATACCATGCAGCAATAGGATGGGACTACTGTATTGCTGTAGCAACTTCCAAAGGACATTTAAGGGGATGTGCTCATGTGCCCTCTACAATTTCATAAAGGAAATAAAGATCATAATAGCAAACTCCCCTTATCCTTCAGTTATTTGCACAAGTGATAAGTGAGCCACTGCTCCATGGCCAGTACATATTCTGCATTGTTAACCATGAGTCAGAGGAAGAAATATAAGAGAAACTCTTATTTCTTCTGTGCTATCGGCTAATATCTCACCAGACTACCACCAATAATGTGACATCTCCCACTCAAAACCGGGGTCAGTAATTAAGGAGGCTTAATCTTCACCCCTGACTCCAGTGTGGGAGCATCATGGAAAACACCAGAGCACAGAGCATCCAAGACTAAAATTCCACAATTTCCTTTAAGAGCAGAACAGGAACACACTCTATTTTCCTGAGATTGGACAATATACATCTGTTCACATAAAATGTAATCCCTTCTCATATACTTTGAGCAATGTGTTCCAGTTTAAGACCTCTCACTCATATTCAAAGTAAATTTAAGTCTCACAGATTCAAACACTGATGAGAAGCCTGACACAGATTTCCAGCTGTGTCCCCTCCCCAATACAAATGGTAAATGCTGCCACCAGAGTCAGACAGGTCTTCATGCCCTTCAAAGGGTGATCAATTATTAAAAAATTAAATATCAAAATAAATGATAGCTATGACTAAAAGCAGCCAGACATTTGAGGTGACCTGAGGAGTATCAATCAGGTATAAGCACTCTCTGATCTATAAAGAAAATACTGATTGTCCAGCCACAATATAAAGTAATGAAAACATTTAATAATAAGTAAAATGATTACAAGATTGTAAATCAATAATTTTCAATAAACACAAATTCAGTCACCAGAAATATAACATTAAACTGTAAGACAGAAATCCATCATCTTAGAAAAACTCTATCTAAATTATTAACTTTCCTAATCTAACTGGAAAATACTGTCACTGATCTAATCTAAGACATAACAGCAAGGCAAAAGCAGGCTTGCCGTTTTTGATGTTTTTTTAAGGTAGCTACTGCATAGTCCTGTAACTGACTGTAACTCTCAACTAACTGCTACTCTTAACTAACTACTCTTCAACTGACTTCAGCAGTCTCTCATAGTCCAGGTTAACAGCCTCAACAATCAGCTTTTTGAAAAAGTTATTTTTCCTGTCAATTATCTAATTAAATAATCACCTAGCAGCTAGGAACATTCTAATGAAATCACTTACTGATTATCTGACTCTCCACAGACAGTTTGCACTTTAGAATCTCCTCAAAAAATGTGCAATTATAAATGTATCAAAACACTGAAGATTCTTTAAACATTTTGTATAAACAGGGAAATACTCAGCATTTTAAAAAACTTATTTACATTTTCACAATTAGAAATGCTGGCATACAATACAAGTTAATCTGAGAATACACAAAAATTTCCTGCCAGACATGCTAACACAGATGACAGTGTTTTATTTTCTTCACATTTCTCCCCCCAACGTATGACTCAAGCACAATTTTCAAGTGACCCTTGAAAACCTACGCTTGAGAAAAATGGGTCTGCCTGGGAATATTAACCCATTCCTCTCCGGGTCAATCCATCCACATTGGCATTATTAACCCCTCTGCAATGTTGCATGGTCATATCATATGCTTGCAATCCTAGACTCCACCTCAGTAACTTGGCATTTTGCTTACTGACCCTATTAAACCATGTCAAAGAGTTATGATCTGTGAATACAGTGAATTTTTTCCCATAAAGTTAGAGCTGCAGCTTTTGCAATGCCCATACTATGGCCAAACAATCTTTCTCCATGGCTGCATAACATTTTTCTGTAGATTGGAGTCTATGGCTCAGATATACCACTGGGTGCTCTTCTCCTTCTGCAGAAACTTGGCTAGGTACAGACCCCACTGCATAATTTGAAGCATCTACCAGTACAATATATTCTTTACTGTAATCTGGGTTGGCTAACTCAGAAGTTCTTCCCAAAATCTCTTTAAGTTTTTGGAATGCCTATTCACAATCTGTGGTCCACACTACCTTGTCCCGTTTATTTTTCCTAGTTAGATCAGTAAGGGGTGCAGCTAAGGTACTGTAATTGGGCACAGATTTCCTATAGTTCCCTGCCATCCCTAGAAATGCCTTCACTTGTTTCTTAGCAACAGGAACTGACCCCTCTTGAATAGTTTCCACCTTGACAGGTTCTGGTCTAATTTTACCACTTCTCACTCTGTGTCCTAAGTAAGTGACCTCTGCCATACCCACTTGACGCTTACTGTGTTTAATGGTTAATCCTGCCCTACCTATTCTAGCCAAGATCTCCCTAACATGTTGGCCTGCAAATGCCCATAGCATAGTCTTCAATGTAAAGTTTAATCTCCCCACAAGACCATTAATCTTGGAATGGTAGGGGGTGGTGTTTAGATGTTTCACCCCACAATGCTTCCACAGACAAGTCAGCAGGTCTAGCATGAAGTTAGCACCCCAGTCAATCAGTCTTTCCTGTGGAAAACCTACTCTGCAGAAGATTTCTAGCAAAGCATTTGCCACCTTCTCTGCCTCAAAAGATGACAAAGCCACCACATCATGATATCTGGTAGCATAGTCTACTAGCACCAAGATGTATTTTTTCTTGTAGAACTTGGAGTACTCAGGGGTCCCACAATATCTAGAGCCAATCTCTGAAAAGGCTCTTCAATAACAGGCAAAGGCATTAATGGAGCCTTAGCATAATCCCGTGCTTTACCAACTGTTTGGCATTGTTCACAAGTACTACAATATCCTCTCACATCCCTCACAATCCCTGGCCACTAGAAATTTTGCATAATATGTCTCTTTGTACATCTCATGCCCATATGACCTGAGAAGGCAATGTCGTGCTATGGCTAAAAATAGCAGGCGGTAAGTTCTAGGCACAACCAACTGTCATATTACTTCACCTGCTCACCCATAGCCAGGATTCCACTCATTATACAACAAATGTTTGTTGCAGTATACAGACAACCCTCTTCCTTGAGCCTTAGGTGCCTCCTTAGCCATCTCCCTCAAGCTTTGTAACATAGGATCAGTAAGTTGAGCTTGTCTCAACTCTACCTTTGTAACCTTCCCCAGCTCTCCTTCCACAGGAATCCAAGTCAGTTCTGACAGCTGTGCCTCACTGACACTCTGGGTACCACCACTGACCTCCAGCCTTGCAGTCACCATGTCCAAGAGAACATCAGTGCCCACCAGTAGCTGTGGCTCACATTCAGACTTACTGCTCCCAGATAGCACCTTCTCTGAACAGCCATCATGCCAGTCCCAGTTTCAGCTATGAGATCTTAAACTATTGGACCTACATGCCTTTCTCCAAGCCTGACTGCATGCCACTGCATGTACACAAGGTACTGCATCCTAAAAGTCATTCCCTATCAGGACATCTGCAGAAGTATCCTCAAATACATCTACTTGCTTGCTTTCTCTTCCACCCTCCAAGTCAAGATAAATGCTATCCAAAGGTATTTGGAACAGGGTCTCTCCCAATGCTCTCACTAGAGTGGACTGCCCAAGCAAGTACTGCTCATCTGTAATCACTGCAGGACTAACAATGGTTATATCAGAAGCTGTGTCCCTCTTAACAGTTACCCATTTACAATCTACTAAGATAGGATATAACTTTTGGTGACAATTTGGCACCCCATTTGTTTCTAAACAACTTACCACTGGCAATTTTTCATCCACACTTACTGGCTCTGTCACCTCCTGTTTCCCATCTTGCCTCAATGGACATTTGGCTGCTATGTGCTCTGGTTACACTTGAAACATCTAATCCCTAAATATGCACTTGGATTAGTAGTTTCCCCCTGTTGCTGGGGGACTCTGTTGGAGTGGTTTAGACTGCCCCCATGGGCTCCCTTATGTCCATGTGCAGCACTGTGTATCCCTTTCTTATGCAGTGGTGCTCTGCTTGCCAAGTAGAAATTCTCTTTTCTCCCCAACTCCTATGCAGAGTTACACTTATGGTCTTCTGACCAGACTCTCATGTTATCAGGTAAAGTACTGAGGGCTTGTTCCTTCACCAAAAGTCTGCCAGTCCTTCAAAAGTGGTAACCTGACACCCACTCACCCATTTGTGAAAATAAGTACTTAGGTCAGCAATATAATCATGTACACATTCATCTGCCTTGCGTCTATGTCCAAGAAACTTTTTTCCTATATGCCTCAAGTGTAAGTTTGAAACAGCCAAGCAAGCAACACTTCATTTTGTCATCATTCAAACAATCTACATCATTTAACTTTGCTACAGCCTGAACAGGTTTACTATGGAGTAATGGAGCCGGGACCGAAATCCAGAGCTCACGGTCAACATCACTTTGTCTACATACCCTTTCAAAGATATGAATAAAACTATCAAAGCAATTCCCCCATCCCTGCACTGAGGAAAAAGTTTACTGACCTTTACAGCTTCTAGGGTCCAGTTATTCCCTTCCCCATTACCCCCATGACCCTCTTGAAGGGTTAGAAGCTGAACTTCATGCAGGCGTTGTCTCTCATTATTCTCATGCTGTCTCTTATTGTCCTCAGCTTCTAAACACCTCAGTCTCTCAGCTAATTCCAATTCAAGATGTCACATTCTCTCCTCAGCCTGCAGACATTGGGCTTCCAGGTGCAGTCTCTCCAACTCCAGACAGATTCTCAGATCCTTCAAAGAAAATGTCAACTGTCCCGTATTGGCAGGCTGCACATCACCAATGCCAAGCTGGATATCCTCTGAATGGCTGGTCTGAGCTGTGGCTGGAACTAAGGCTGCAATCATTGCTTCCTTGGTCAAGTTGGCATGCACCACTCCTCTGGCATCCCAGGCCTTAGCCAACTGGATCTTTGTCAGCTTGCTAAAATGTTCTGTTGACATCCTTTCCTGCTATCCCTGACTATCTAATTAACTAAATGAATAAATAAATAAAACTGTGGTGGATTGAAATTCTGAATGTTTACCTTGTGGCTGTCAAGAGTGCACATCTTAATGACAACTACACACAGGCTTCTGAAATCCAATTAATCATCCCACTAAGCTGTCAGCAATTCAAAGGTGACATCTGGCTAATATACTACCAGACTGCCACCAATATGTGACATCCTCCACTTAAAACTGGGGTCAGTAATTAAAGATCCTCAATCCTCACCACTGACTCCAAAGTGGGAGCATCACAAAAAACACCAGAACACAGAGCACACAAGAGTAAAATTGCACAATTTTCCTTAATAGCACAACAGGAACATGCTCTATTTTCCTGGGACTGGACTAATACCTTTGTCCACTCCAAAGGTAATCCCTTATCATGCACTTCAGAGCAATGTGTTCCAGTTTAAGACCTCTCACTCACACACACACTGAAAATAAATTTAACTCTCATACACTCAAACACTGATGAGAAGCCTGACACAAATTTCCAGCTGTGTCTCCTCCCCAATACAGACGATAAATGCTGCCACCAGAGTCAGACAGGTCTACACACCCTTCAAAGGGTGATCAATTATTAAAACATTAAATAACAAAATAAATGATAGTTATGACCAAAAGCAGCCAGGCATGCAAGGTTACCTGGGGTGTATCAATCAGGTAAAAGCACTCTCTAATCTCTAAAGAACACACTGATTGTCCAGCCACAATGTAAAGTAATGAAAAACATTTAATGATAAGTAAAATGATTACAAGAATGTAAATCAATAATTTTCAATAAGCACCAGACTTCAATCACCAGAAATGTAAAATTAAACTGTAGGATAGCAGTCCATCATCTTTGAAACCTCTTTCTAAATAACTAAAATTTCCTAATTTAACTAGAGAATACTGTCCTTGATCTAAACTAAAGCATAACAGCAAGGCAAGTGCAGGGTTACAGTTTTTGGTGAGTTATTTTTCAGATATCCATTGCACAGCACTGTAACTGACTGTAACTCTCAACAAACTGCTACTTTTAACTAACTGCTCTTCATCTGACTTCACCAGTCTCTTTTATAGCCAGGTTAACAGTCTCAATTGTCTTATATTAAAAATAATCAGCTGTTTAAAATGTTTGTTTTCCTGATATTTTTTCTTCAAATAATCACCTAGCAAACAGGAACATTCTAATGACATCACCTACTGGTTAGCTGATTCTCCATAGACAGTTTCTAAATTAGAATCTCCCTCACAGACATATTCAATTAGAAATGTATCAAAACAGTGACAGATTCTTTAAACATTTTGTATAAACAGGGAATATTCAATATTTTAAAAACATATTTACATTTTCACAATTAGACATGTTGGCATGCAATACATGTTAATCTGAGAATATACACATGCCAGACATGCTGACAGATGACAGTTTTCATTTTCTTCTCATCTTTTACTGTGGCAAAATGGGCTAATTATAATCCTTTTAAACTATAATACAACTTTTATTCTCCAGTTTTGAAAACAGATACTGCCAGCCTGATTCTTCAGTACTGTACACATTTTCCATGCAAAGTTGATAAAGTCACTTAACCAAAACATCCCCAACAATATCCAGCACATTTAACATTTCCATGGACTATCTAACTTGTAACTACTTAATTTTTGCAGTGATCTTAGCAACTGCAATTAGCATAAATGCATCTTTTCCTACTGGCATTACCTCTTCAAAGAAATGCATTTTCACTGAGTGCTCAAAAAACACAAATCTGGATTAGTTGTGTCTGTAGTAAATGTTATTATAGCACCCTTACCTTAATGAAAATGTTTATCATTAGACTGGAAAATGTGTCAACATAAGTGGTAATGGCTCACATGGAAGTGGTTGAATACATTTGAATAAATATCTGGGAATCATGCACACTGAAAAAAAATGTTTTTATACCTAAACCATACTCTTTTAACATATAAAGTGAGGCTAAATGTGCAGAATACATATGTCTTCAGCATTTATGAGCATAAAACTATTTCCATTGTAAGAAGGATCAAAAGTAAAAACAGGCCTAGGGAAAATAAATGAAAAATTCTTATGCACGTGTCACATAAAAACTGTAATTTTGTCTCTTGTGAGATTAACCATGCAACTAAAAAATGGAATATTAACAATCAAACATGGCTCTCTTCATTAAAAGGGGTAATGAAGGCCTGGAAAATAGAAAAGAGAGTGGTGTGTGTGTGTGTGTGTGTGTGTGTGTGTGTGTGTGTGTGTGTGTGTGTGTGTGTGTGTGTGTGTGTGTGTGTGTGTGTATAAACATGTTGATTGTAGCTTTTTTCATTAATAAACTGCAGGCATGTGGCTGGATTCTAGTTGTTATAGTGTCTTGGGCAGCTGCTGATAAAATTGAATGAATAAACAAATTTCAAATTTCAAAACAGCCAACACTCTAGGAAAACTAAAGGGCAGTATTTAATATATTTAGTGGTTTAGTTTCACATGATTAAAATCCATGCTGTGTTTTTTTTAACTTTACTTTACACATGATCAGATTCAGGAACAGTCACTCCAGTGGCTCTACCCAACAGAGGCACTTTGAACTAAGGCTGGGTGACATGATGTCAGGGTAATCCTCTAGGCTAGGTTTGTAAAGGCTCCAGGAACATTAGCCTAGTACACACCTATGAACCTATAAACCTATAAGACTAGTCTATTCCTGCACGGACTGTTCCATGTGGGAATACAGCAGCAGCGTGCCCTACATATTAATGAGGGTGCGCTGCTGTATTCCTACATGTACACGACCAGCAGGGGGCATGTTTAAATGGTCCGCGGACACTGAAATGTAAAAGTAAACATGTCAGTGTCCGTGGACACTGAAATAAGAAAAACAAAATGTAACCACACAAGCACAAGTAAGTTGCCCGCACAGTAAATCACTGTCCCCAGAATGGCCAGATCCCTGCCCCACATTCTTGCAGCCTGCAGAGAAATATATGCTGTAAATTAAATATGTTATTAATTTGTTTTTTTTCTAAAGAATAAAGAGTTTAAGCAAAGCGCAGTGGGTTTGCGTGCCACATCGCTTTGCTCAGCCCAGCCTAAATGCAGTATGAGGATCAAATAGAATTATGAAGGAGAAATTTTTGTTGTTGACATAATGTAGTAGTACAGTTCCAGTTTAGCATGCAAACCATGTGCGGTTCAAATCCCAGTAACAACCAATGTATTTTTATGTGTGGAAGCACTTGTAAATTAATTTTTATGAACTGGAATGATATTTGTGAGTCATATGTCCTCACATATGGTAGTGTAGGGCTGGGAAAATGCTATATGTAAATTTAAAAAAGTTTTCTTTTTAAATAATTGTTTGCGGACAGTTAAGCTGGCGTAAGCGTCACATAGCTTCATGCAAACCCGCACAAATCCGCTTACAACTGCTCTAATCAGTCTATGTCATCCACACAGTGTTCTGCCTAGCAACAACATAACTGGCTCTGCCAGGCCTTGACCCCTTACACTACAGTGAGACAACATACCACTAGATCACCTGGGATTTGGTAATTCAATTGTTTTATTCACATATATTCTGCAGTACAGTCATTCAACAGTACAGAAAAATTCTCTACAATAAAAGTCAGGTTTTCATATGTAAAAATACACACATATATATGTATGGAGATGTATATATATGGAGAAATATATCAATAACATAAATACGGATATACATATTAAATATATACATATCTACATATAAATAATGATATACGACATTATAAAAACAATTAAATAACATATATACATAGAACAATATAGAAATATATACATATATAGATATATACATCTATATTAATATATATATATATATATATATATATATATATATATATATATATATATATGTATGTATGCATGCCATACCTGTAACACTCATACTTGGGGGACTCCTGATAGTCTGTCAACCATTGGCATACATACACAGATATGTTAACTGGTTAGAGTCCCAAACACTGTCCATGCTTTGTCATCATATATCAGGCCTCTTACACATGACATGTCTGGCAGTCTGATACATCACTAGGATGGTATCAGGAATTAAATCACTAAAGAATGAAATACCCCACCTATCACCATGTTACTGCATGACATCTGAACAAAGTCTGACATACTTGAGGGACAGAGGCCCACAAACATGGGCATATATGCAATATTGCTGCCATAAACTGACACAGTTGCTGGTGTAACAGGGTTTGTTGAAACAGATATTGTCTGACAGGTATGACATCAGAAACACAAATGGATGATAGAAGTTACTGACTGCAATCCCCACCAAATGGTACTGATTTTAAAAATAGAAGACATGTCTGACAAACACACTGAACATGAGAGTCCAACACCTGGTCATTCTGCAGATTGGCCTACTGTTGAGAGTTATGTCAACCACATAACACTGTCAGGCTTTAAAATCACACAGAAAAGCCATGTTCACAGAATCCTGTTACACTAGCATCCATACAACTATATAACAGCAATACTTACATTCTGTCCCTATGTGTGGAAAATTCTCTCCCAATTTGTTGGCCTCTTTCCACAATGTACAATGTAACTGGTATTTCAAAGGAACCTTTCTGATGCTTTTGTTCACACACCTACATGATGTCTTCCTCACAGGCAAGAAAAAGGGGCAACGCCCACAAGATGTACTCAAAGGAGTATGTTGCTATGCCATTGGCTATAGGACTAACACCACAGCTGTTCTGCATACAATTTGCAAGTGGGGGACACCGACTGGTTCACAGGCCATCAGCTGCTCTTGAGCATTACCTACAAAAGTCAGGATGCTGCCTATGCAAAACAGATGTCTCAATTACATCGAAAAGAGAGAGAGAGAAAGAAAACAAACAAACCAAAAAATAAACTAACCAACACATCTGAAGACTGTACCAGCAGAACACAGACATTTGGGGAAAAAAAGTATGTAAATCATGTAGGCCTGTAATGTAATGCAGTAGGGGGTATATATTAATGGGAAAATAGGAAGTTCAACAACTATGTCTCAACCACACTTGCTGTCCTGATATCTTGCTGACTATGGCCATATCAACTGGGTCTGTCTGCAGTGACATGGATCCCAGCTCAGGGCCCTAAGTCACCTCAGGAAAGGATGGCTCACATATGCCAACTACAGGACTGTGTGTTAACAATACTGACGTTGACAGTGCTAGGTCAGATACTGGGATGTTGTAGATATTCATATGTTCATTGTGACTGCAGCTTTGATATAGTTATGTGTTTCAGAAATGTGAGTGACCTATGCAGGGTATTTACATACTGCAATAGTGTTGCAGATGTTTTTGTTGAAAGGCATGTGATGTACTGAGCTTGTACCATTCAGATCTGCAGTGTTATGCACACTGACTGTAGGTGTGCCTCATATTTGTAGTCATTTACTATTACAGTAGTGTTGTGTCTGTCAACTAATTGACAACCTGTGCAGACTGACATTACATCTCCCTCCCTTTCCTTTGGCTGTTTCTGTTAGGGGTCTCCACAGTGGATCATCTGTCCCCATTTCCGATTGTCCTCTATTTCTTGCTCTATCACAACAACCACCTGCATGTCCCCTGTCACCACATCCATACATGTTATTGTAGACCTTCCTCTTCATCTCTCACCTGCCAGTGTCATCCTTACCATCCTAGTCCCAGTATAGTCAGCATCCCTCCTCAACACACGTCCAAAAAAACATTATCCCAGTACTATTTGGCTTTCTCTCCAAAATGTCCAACCTAGGGAGATCCTGTAACATACATATCCGTAATCCAGTCCACTCTTGTGACACCTACTGCAAATCTTACCATGTGTAAGTGTGCCATGTCCAGCTGTGAGTCCTGCCTTTTTGTCAATGCCACTGTCTGCAGCCCATATGACACAGCTGGTCCCACTACTGTGTTGTACATCTTCCCTCTCACTCGTAATGGTACTCATTTGTCACAAATCATTGCTGATACTCTTCTCCACCCTACCCAGCCACCTGTACTGTCATCTCCACCTCCCCCCCACACTTGACATTGCTCTGCAGTGTTGATCCCAAATGTTACAACTCATGCACCTTCGCAAACTGTACTCCCTATGCACTCACCATTCTTCTAACCTCCCTCCCAGTCATACAAATATACCCTGTCATACTCCTGCTGACCATCATCACTCCCCTCTGTAGAGGATATCTCCACCTCTCCAGTGTCTCCTCCTCCTGTTCCCTACTGTCAGTACAGATCATGTCATCTGCAAACATCACAGTAAATGGTGACTCCTGTCTGATGTTGTCTATTAGCCTGTCCATCAGCACTGCAAGTAAGAAAGGGCTCAGATCTGAACCATTATGTAATCTAACCTGCACCATAAATACACCTGTCATTCCCATGGCAGACCCTAGTGCTGTCATACTACCCTTGTACATTTCCTGTAGCACTCTTACAGATTCCCTCACCACTCCTGATTTCCTCATACAACACCACAACTCCTCTCTAGGCACCCTGTCATATGCATTCTCTAAGTCCACAGTGAGAAAATGTAACTCTATATGACCTACTCTGTATTTCTCCATCAACACTCTCAGAGCAAAAATTGCATCTGTACTGCTCTTTTCTGGCATTAAACCATAATGCTGATTAGTATTCCTCAGCTCCCTTCTTAACATAGCTTCCAGTACCCTGCCCAAGACCTTAATGGTGTGAGTGATCAATGTCATCTGTCCACATACACTTGCACCATAGGTACAGACAAAGTGCTGCGGACAGCTTTAGGGCAAACATCACAACCGTGGCTCACCATCATTGTAGATGGATATGCACACCACACACACCCCTCCAGTCATCAGGGAGTAGGTGCATACTACATAATACAAGTCAAGAAAAGCAACTCCACATGGGAGCTGAGAACATACTTGTCTGTATCATACATAAACACAGCCATATGCTACCAGCTCCATTACACACTGTATGGAAGCAAAGCTGGAGCACCATTGACATCCCGTATACAAAGAACATGGGCACTGTCACCCCTCTACAGAAACATGGATGGTGAATTTTGGTTTATGCAATGTACTGGCCCTCATTGGGGAGAACATGACATATCAGGAACAGGACAGCAATGCAGGTTCATACTGTGCTGACACACAACAGGGGAATGATATGGTTGAAAGTGGTGGCTGCTGATACTCCATATTGATGTGCTGGTATAACTCTGTCAAAATGTCTGAGGTCCTGTGATGTGTTTCTGTGTTTATGTCTTCCAGGTAGCATGGCGAGTCTCCCAGACTATACAAGGGCAGAGTCTGCTGCATTAGTGGAGACAGTAATTGAACACCACAGTATCCTATTTTCAAGGAGCCGCCACAATCTGTGGGAGCAGACTGCCCTGTGGGACAACATTGTCCACAGAGGAAACAACATAGGCCACCATGACTGCACATATGATCAGGTCAGGCATCGTGCCACTGACCTGATCTGTCGTGCAGAGCAAAGAGCTGCTGCCATGGCCAGAGACCATACAGCTACAGGTGGGGGGTCCAGCAACAAAGCCCCCAGTCACGGCTACTGAGGAGCTCCTTATCAACCTTAGGGTAGACCCCACATGACCAGCAGCACAACACGTGGTATTCATGGAGGTGGGTGATACCCAGGAAACAGGCAAGGAGTATTCAGGTAAGACCACAGTGCACATCAATGTACTAATTTATCAGTCATACTGTCTTCTATAAAGTATCTACATGCATATGTCAGTAAAACGGCATTTGTGGGTGGGGTTGGTAATGCACAGAAGTGCACATCTATGGTGAATGACAGCTAACTGGGTAGTATCATAGCTTGTACTCTACCTGTACAGACACATAGCATTCATCTTTGTACCACTGCCAGCTGTGAGCCTGCTGGCAATATCTCTCCCCCACACCTACATAGGTACCTATGGTCTGGATGAGAGACAGCAGCTTTCAGCCGGTTATTATGGTATTACCTTGTTGTGGCTCACCAGTAACAATGGCATGTTCAGGTCATGCATGTCACCATGCACAACTGTTACTCTCACTGTTTTGCAAATATCTGCATGTTAATTTGGGGTGGGGTTAACTGCATTGTATCACAATGGCCACCACAGGGCTTATTAGCAGATGTCATATATCTGTGCCATACCTCCCAACCTGTAATTGCAAGAAATCTGGAGAAAGACTGACAAAATGAGGGGAGGAAGGGCCAAATCTAGGGATATATTTATAATACGTGTTATACACTGCATCTAAATGGTGTACACACACACCCATGAGAATGATGGCCATTTGTGAGGTACAAACATGGCAGCACTATCACACATTTACATACCCTTGCAAATTGTCGTGTGATCTATAACCTGTCCAACTCACTTGTAAGATAAACTACGGTGTTACAGAAACAGGTTTGATATATAAGAAATGTAGAAGACACTACATGTATATGTGTACACAATCTGAAAATAATACTGTGTTGCAGCAAATGTAGATATTAGTACAGATGTACATGTTGTTGGGTATACACCTGCTGTCAACTACTGACACTCTGACATTAATGGCAATGCTGTCCTACCAGGGTTATCCTACATGTACTCAGTTGCCTGCTACACCAACAGGCATACTTTGCGGGATCTCCTTTGTGCAAGGGGTCAGGGCAGAATAGGGTACACACACATTCCGACAGCAGTGCATATACCATGCAACACAGTGCAGACACATCAAATGGAGGTGAACATATGGGCCAACAGTGATATTGCATAGGACTGGAGAGCCCTACAAATGTGTGGGAAAGACAGGACCCACAGTGGTCATGGAGGGTGACAGGAGTCCTACTGCAGCACTACAGGAGTTGCAGGAATCAGTGGCATGTACCAGTTGTGCACTACATGTGAGTACAATCTCACATATTCTCCACATGTCTGGCCTATGGTGTAGGCTTGGAAGATGGAAGGCGTATCACACACTGAGCAACAGCCAGGTCTGGCTGATGTCTCAGGGCAAATACTGCAGGTCCCCCATTACCATGTGTGGAGATGCGTTATGGTCTAATGACACCTAGGTTGCATGTTTTGTCCACTATGCCAACAGTTTTCTTTGGCAGAAGAATGACAATGTGCATCAGCAAGGGAACACCATCCTTATGCTGAAGCATGTTGATGGCAGTGTTCTTTGTGACTGCTGTTCATGAACTGGATGCGTGCTTATGGGCAAGGTGGAGGGGATTAAGAACAATTCAACATACCAGTAATTTTTGCTACTCAATCATGTTTCCACTAGAAAGATGTGGATGGAGAGCACTTCATTTCCACACAACACTGACCCATACCATACATCAACATCCATGAAAGAATGTCCACAGCAGTGGACAATCAATGTTTTGGAGTGGCTCAGCCACAGTTTACACGTACATGCATTACAGGATCTGTGTGGTGCCCTGAAGAGGCATTTGCAGACATCATGCCATTGTAATCCAACAGAGTCTAATGCCTTCTGCAAGGGCGAATGCACACATATTGCAAAGTGCAGATGTGCCATGCTCAGATATACCTTCCCAAGCACACTGACTGCTGTTAGGAAATGAGGATGTGCTGTAACATTGTATTATCCTAAGGGTGTGTACAGTCATGCAACCAGCCTACTATACATATTGCAACTCCAACATGTTCCTCTACCCAATGTGTGTGTTCTGCAATTGGATTGCACAGGTCATAGGTCACAGTAAAGTTGGGTGATGTTATCACAGAATTTCTGTGCACTCATGTTATATATATGGGACAAAGTTGGCATGTACGCATGGTTGTGTACACATAATATCCACTGTAAGCTTCAGAAGTTGTAAGTGTGCACAGTTATGTTGTGACATATATGTACTTCAGATTTGGAGGTGTGAGACTTTACATATGTCACTACGGGATCTGTACAGATCTCTGAAAACATTTTTCACTGAATAATTATTGGTGAGGCATATCTACGCGAAAGTGCTGTTCACCGAAACAGCACTTTCACGTAAGTATGTCTGTTCCGGAGATCGTACTATGGTGCGGGTAAGGGAAAATTCCCTTTTCCCCACTGTAGTGTGATCTCGGAGTGAGAATATTAAAGTATGGGGGTGTGGAGGCACAGCCCCCCTGCATAAATGTAGATTTGTTTTTTTGTTTTTTTTTAACTCACTTTAATGAAAGCGTTTTTTCAGTGAAAAGCGCTTTCGTTAAAGTGTGTTTGGTGATAATGGATTCGGGCTTTTGCTCTTTTGTGCAAATGTCCTAGATCCGTCACTACATTGTGACAGCAGAACCCATATAAGCAGAATAAGATGACAGACAACTGCAGGATTTATAAAAGACAGAGCAGACATCTGGCCCACACATGTAGACTTTCAGCAACACTCTGCACAGTTGGGAGGTATGTCCTGTAAGAGTTGGCACTGTGCTATACAGGTAAACAGCAGTTATGTGTACATGTCTGCAGTGTGTGATACTACAATGTCCATCACCTGGTAACAATACTTGCATATCACAGAGATGTACAGAAGTTGTAACAGGAAGTATAAAGGGCTGCACTGCATGCTGTTGACAGCATGTCCAGGATATGTAGTGGTCTGACTGTGCTGTGAATGTCATCATTTGCCTACTGTGAGTTATGTGCAATGCATGTCTGCCACCTCACCTGTGTGTGTGTGTGTGTGTGTGTGTGTGTGTGTGTGTGTGTGTGTGTGTGTGTGTGTGTGTGTGTGTGTGTGTGTGTGTGCATCTGTGTGGATGTGTATCAGGAAATGGTATAGTACAGGTATCATGTTACATATGTTGTTCTTTTCCACACAGGTGGTCGCAGTCCCTCCCACTCAGCATCTGATGACAGTGTGTCCACAGACCTTACCAATGATGATGATGATGATAAACAGGCTTAGGTGTTGTTGTCAGGGGCTGAATCTGTGCCATCGGTTGGCATCCCTCACTCATACACACTGTCACCATACACAGTCACAATGCCAACACATGCCCCATCCCCAGTGCCCACAGATGATGGACAGTTGTCAGCTGGTGGCATGGAATGGGCTAGTGTGCAGACTATGGCAAGTGTGGGTGTACACACTGGCCATATCCAGAATGCTGGTGAGGTCCCACACAGTCAGATTGCTTGCAGGAGGACTGCTGCTCATTGAGCCACTGTTGTAAGTGCCACAGCAGGTGTCACCAGATGGATGTTCTGGGCTGTGATGGATGCACAGGCATGTACTCAATGCTACACCAGACAGATACTCAGGGTGTTGGATGCAGGTATTCCTGGTTTACGTAGCGACATCCATGACCTTGTTGAGGTCACATGCCAACAAACTGAGGTCATGGATAGATGGTGGGGTGAGACCTTGTCAATCCTTGACCATGTCACATCTGTGCTAGAGCATGTGGCAGGAGATGGGCATCAGCAACGTGGACATAGGTCAGCAGCAACATCAGCTGAGAGTCTACAGGGCTATGCATCTTCACACTCCTGTAGTGGCAGTGACACCAGCACCACTGAAGGGGGTTGCTGTCCACAGCACACTGCAGCAGGCCATGGAAACTTGGTCCTGGCCAGTCCCATCAGGGACGTGGATCCAGCAGACATTAGTCACCATCCAGGAGTGGTACTGCATCTGGCCTTGGGCCTGGAGGTGCCAGTGAAACCGCTGGCAGGGCCAGTTCATGTGTCCATGGCCAAAGAGGAATTGGATACCCTGCCTTGTATGGTCCACAGCTGTCCAACATACCCCTGAGTAGGGCAGCCACATGGCATGACTGTGTGCATACATACACACACACACAAATCTTTATCACAGGTGAGTCACCTCCAAACACACACAGCACCTCTACACAGCCCATGTATAAAATAACAGTACAAACACACACACACATATACACTCACACACACACACACACACACACACACACACACACACACACACACACACATGGATGTCAACGGTATGGCCCAGCCTAGGACTCTGGCACACCCACACCACACCCTGTGCATATGATGATACCTGTGCCACATCCCTGTCATCCATACCATCAATGCAGGGACAGGCTAAAATGGGTCTGATGTGCAGGATGAATATCATACATTTGTAGATATGTAATATTGTTTAAAGTGCTGTTTGCTTGCATTTGCTATGGGTACACATAGAGGTGTATGTACCTTATTAGCCATGATGCATTATTGCTGTTAGTAGCAGTGCCTGAATGTAGTCTGACATGCTGTATTCTGTTTGGTTTGTGTTCCAGGTGTGTGTGTGTCTGCAGGCTGTGACCCTGCAGACAATACCAACATGAAATGTGGCAGAGTGGGCATACACTGGCCAGTTCATAGCCAGGGTGCACCTTTATATGTATGTTTACCAGATGTGTATGCATGTAACAGTGTGTGATGAGCACTGTTGTCAGACAGTGTGACTTGCCATACATACCCATTGTCACAGACAGGTAGCCATCAGACATGCCACCTCAGTGTAGTGTAGTAGCACATGCAGGCCCATACTTGTGGAACAGGTTTTGGAGTACTGTCAAGTAGATCCCTCACCAGCTTTGCCACATTATTTACTGAAACAGATGCACATGTGAGCACCTGTTGGCCCTCCCATTTCTTTCAAATACACTCAAGCCTGATGCAGGCACTATGTTTGACATGTTTTCGGTATGTATTATGCAGTTCATAGGGTGGAAGAGGTAGAGAAACAGGGATATCCTTAGTATACACACAGTAAAGACTGACACAGTGGATGTGCATACAGTAAAACAAACACAGTCGCCAATGGACAGATTCTTACACCAAGACATGCACTTTAATGTAGTATACTGCTACATACACATGACATGGTCCACATACATGAAATGCATGGGACATAACCCAGTACATGTTACAACACCTAATGTTGTGACAGCCTTTATGGATAGTGACATAACCCACCAGGAATAACAACTGTGGTTATGTATTGCTCCTATAAGCCTGGACAAGTGACAGGGTAACACACATCATATAACCATGAGTTTTCCATCATGTCTGATATGTGATCCTAGCATGTGTGTGGGTACAGTAACTGTGACCTACTTCCCATCAATATCACATGCATGGCCATTGTTGGGGGACACAGACCACATATGGGTTGCCAACTACCAAATATTGTGTAGACATCAGTACAGATGACTGCAATGGCCTGTGTAATGGTGTAACATGGTGCATGGGAGGCAGATGCCAGTAAGATACAAAATAAAGTAATGTCATCGGGAGGTGGAAAATGGTGTGGATGGGACATACATAAGAATGATATACACACAGATGATATGATTCTCAAGCACAACATACACACATTTGTCAGTACTGGAATCAGAAGCCTACCTATCTAGTTACTTGTACTACAGTATTACACAGTTACTACACGTGCCACAGAGCTTGCTGAGCTACTCACCCTCTGAGGTAGCGTCTAAACTGAGTGTCATCATACAGCCTTGTATAGTGGGGAAATGGGTACCATACTGCCCTCCAAATGTTATTGTCAAAACACCTATGCAGAAGATATGGTTTTGTCTCTTGCTCACTTACAAACACACAGTTGCCAGTGCTGGGAGTAGAACCCTACCTATCTAGTTATTTGTACTACAGTATCACACAGTTACTATGCTCACCACGGCACTTGCTGAGCTACTTGTCATCTGAGGTAGCTTCTAAACTGAGTGTCATCATACAGCCTTGTAAAGTGAGGAAATGGGTACCATACTGCCCTCCACTGGCCTCAAAATGTTATTGTCAAAACACCTATGTAGAAGATATGCTTTTGTCTCTCTCACTCACAAACACACACACCCACCCACAAGTGCCAGTGCTGGGAGTAGAACCCTTATCTATCTAATTACTTGTACTATAGTATTACACCATTACTACACTCACCACGGAGCTTGCTAAGTTATTTATAGTCTGAGGTAGCTACTAAACTGAGTGTCATCACATAGCTTTGTAAAGTGGGGAAATGGGTACCATACTGCCCTCAAAATGTTATTTTCAAAACACCTATACAAAATATATGCTTTTGTCTCTCTCTCTCACTCACAAACGCACACACTCACAGTTGCCAGTCCTGGGAGTAGAACTCTACCTCTCTAGTTACGTAACTACAGTATTACACAGTTACAACATGTGCCACAAAGCTTGCTGGGCTACTCCCACTCTGAGGTAGCGTCTAAACTGAGTGTCATCACACAGCCTTGTAAAGTGGGGAAATGGGCACCATACTGCCCTCCACAGGCCTCAAAAGTTTATTTTCAAAACACCTATGCAGGAGATATGCTTTTCTCTCTCTGTCTCTCTGTCTCTCTGTCTCTCTCTCTCTCTCTCTCTCTTACACACACACACACACACACACACACACACACACACACACACACACGGAAAAACACAAACTAGTCAGTGCTGGGATTAGAACTCTTACCTATCTAGTTACCCGTACTACAGTATTACACAGATATTAGATGTGTCCCACAGCTTACTGGGTTAATGAGGAACTGAATTGACTTCTAAGGTGAGTATCACTAGATGGCACTGTAAAGTTTGGCAATGACCAGTGTTGCTCTGTCAGGCAAGATTTCAAGAAACTGTCACCTGCAAACACACACACAACAGTAGGTGATGTCAGATTGCTTAGGCAATGGGACTCACCTTCATAGTGGGACATGACAGTAGTAACACGAGGTGTGCAATTGCCTGCAGCAAGGCGACACTCTATGCCTTTCAATGTGTCTGTATCTGTCTATGACTGTGTGTGTGTGTGTGTGTGTGTGTGTGTGTGTGTGTGTGTGTGTGTGTGTGTGTGTGTGTGTGTGTGTGTGTCTGTGTATTCCCCTCTCTCTCTCACTGTTTCTCTCTCTCTCCCTCCACCTGTCTTTGCAACTGTATGATTGATATATTTGTATATGTTGCCCTTACATATGCATGTGTATCACACTCACCAGTTGCAGACCTATGATATATGGGCTACATACAGGTAGCTGACAGTATGGCTGTGTGATAGGGGTTGGGAGAGACAGGTCAGCTGTATATAGCTGTCTGTATGTAGTGGTATATAGGCACAATACAGTTATGGAAGGTGATCCTGGTTTACACATGGTGATTATCTAAGTGTAGGAGCATATCCAGTATGACCCTGCATAGTAAGTGTACACATGGTGATTATCTAAGTGTAGGAGCATACACAGTATGACCCTGCATAGTGAGTGTACACATGGGCTGTAATTCTCCAAGTGTAGGAGCATCCCCAGTATGAGCCTCCATACTGAGTGTACACATGGGCTGTGATTCTCTAACTGTGGGAACATGGCCAGTGTGACCCTGCATCGTGATTGTACACATGGGCTGTAATTCTCTAAGTGTAGGAACATGCCCAGTATGAGCCTCCATACTGAATGTAAATATGGGCTGTGATTCTCTAACTGTGGGGACATGGCCAGTATGACCCTGCACATACCTCTCAACTGTGCAGATTTTCACCAAATGTCCAGAACGTGACAACATATTTTGAGCCATTTCTCATAAAATTGTGGTTTTCTGGGAAATATTGCTAATTCACTAAAGGTTGAAGTTCAAATATAATGACAGACATTTAAGTTTCAGACTTCATATCCTTCAGAAAAATCATGTTAATGCATAACCTGCTATTTTATCAACTGTCTATATTTGTAAGATAATTAATTCAATATTGTCCCTATTTCTGGGCCTTTGTCACACTTTTATTTATGGCTTTCTCCAGATTTCTTGCTCATAGAGGTTAAGAGGTATAATTCTCCATAGTGAGTGTACACAAGGGCTGGGATGTTCTAAGTGTTGCAGCATGCCTACTATGACCCTCCATAGTGTTGTTGGACTCCATTACACAGATACTTGTAGTCCAGTCCAGGATTTTGTGTGCTACAACCATACCTCCCAAATGTAAACAGAACTGCCCTACAGGTACTGGGTTTGTTTTAGCAGACATGTTTTCTGATATATGTGAAGTCTGACTCTGAAATGTATTCTGTCATTCCCTACTGACAAACGTCCTGAGATAATCACAGTGCTTTATAAGAGGAATACAAGATGTATTATGCACAAAAAAATATTATGAGACGCACTATGCACTATGCACATTCTTGCTCAGTAAGGTATGTTTACAGGTGTAGTTATGGCCACTTGACTGCCGCAGCTTTATAAACAGCCCAGCAAGTCGGTACTGTACTGGCTAGGCAACCCCTGCTTGTGTGTTATTCTTCCTTCCTGAAAGGTGATATCCTGCTGAAGGCATACCTCTAAACATTATATTTCTGGTCAAATGGTCCAGAGCCTTGTCCAGCACTTTCATGCAGTCTACATAGACTGGTGTTATTATGCCAAGTTAGTTGCATGTACTTGAAGACTGACATTACAACCTGAGGACATACATTGCTGTATCAAAGTTCCTCATCTGCAGAGAAGTCCTGGGAATGCAAGACCCCTTATCCTATTAGCTTCTTAGTATGTATGGGCAGTATTCAGTACACATGCCTATCATCTTGCAGTTGTCCCACTTTCACTTATGACCTTGTCTAGATGTGTTGCTGTCACATATTTTTTGGGCATGTGTGTGGGTACTGAGTGCAGTCTACTGTGCAGAAATGTCCATCATATGTGTAGTATAAGCAGTATCAGTGGCAGAGCAGTGAAGAGCAATCTGGTGACCCCTGACACACACACACTTCTGTGTGGGTTGATAGGTCATTATGACATTAGTAGGGTATGGGCCCTGAGGCCCTTATCATCCACACAGATGAGGGTCTAGGCCATGTTACAACATGTCAGCATAGAGTCCCCGTCCAGCAGAGATGCAGAGGGATCAGAGGACTTTAGTGTGTGTGTTCCCCATGCACATCTATAGGAAGCACATCAGTAGGGGTATTCAGGCAATTGTGTTGTCATATCACAGGTTATCATGTTGGTTGTGACAGCCCTTGCAATGTGCGCTGTACTGTTCTTTCCCTGCAGACATATATGTTACTGCTTTTGTATGGGGGGGGGCACCTCTGAACTGTATACATTTGGAGAGACTGTGCTGATATTTGCTTAACATTTTGTTGCCATTTTCCATAAAATTGTGCCCTGTGTTGTAGACCACAGGCATATCAGTACAGAGAATGAGGTCAGACTGTGAGTTTCAGACTTCTTGCCCTTCAGAGCCTTACTGTGACTGCAGAACCTGTTGTGCTATCACTGTATTACTCTGTATGAGTGTGTGCCATTATTGTTGCCATTTGCGAGCCTAGCCTGTGCCAGACATTTTTTATGGTTTTCTACAGCTAAGTTGCTGGGTGGGTCTGTGTGGGTTGAGTATGGCACTCCCACAGTGTCACTCATGCCTATGACCTCTGCCCCCCAGTTACCTGCCCCCCCCCCACATATACTGCTGTGGTATTACTCACCTTGGGTACTTCTGCATAGTGTGGTGATGGCATGTTGGCCACACACTTCCTGGTGTCCTATATAGTTGTCACTTGCATGCTGCTATCCCAGTAGGCCACAGCAGTTCCTTGCATGCATGCTACAATACCATAGGTATGGTAGGAGAACATACTAGTCCATGCAGTTATTGTTAAGAAAACACACTTACCTTGTGCCTGCAGCAGAGGTGAGGACGTAACTTGAGGGATGCATATGTTGGATGCACACAGTACACAGCCTATACAAGGTGGGTAACAGGTAGTGTGGTGTGTGCGGCATCCATATTACTGTGTGTGGGAGATGGAGAGAGGTGTCAGTCCTTGGGCTTTTACGGTGTCAGTGTGTGTGCTATCCATTGTCTCTTTGCCAAGGCCTGGCAATACTGGGCATGCCTCCTTCTACCTACAAGTGCAGGCTCAGGTGGTTCCTCCTCCAAGTCCATCAGTTCCTGTGGAGCCAGTGTAAACAATGCTTACTATAATTTGACCTTCTCCTGGCTATGAACACACTTATCAGTCACCCCCCCCCCCCCCGCTGAGCTAAGCTTAGCTCTGCACCTCCCATTTGCGCAAAGCTCCAATGTGCTTACAGGAACCGTGACACACCGCACTTTCATGTCTGATGCTCCCTGTTCTTACACCATGGTGCTATTGCTCCTACATGGTTAGGTGCAGTGCAGCACTTAGAAAAAATTTATGATTCAGGCACATTACCCTCATTTACATACCCCACTTTCTTAGCCCATAGTTACTCCACTACAACACATCCTTTCCCCTTAGCAACCAGTGTTGTTTCCTGTTGTTTACATTCTGCATGCCATTGACTGTAATGGCCAAATGCAATTTTTTTCTTATTTTAAACTTTTTTTCTCTATATTTTTTTTCTTTTTGGACCCCTCCCATTTGCACAGCAGTGTGCTGCACTTTAATGGCCAAAAATGGTCACAAAAAAATATTTTTATTCATATGGCAATGCCAATGGCTATATATAGCCATTGGCATGCCTAATTAACTTAATACATGCTCTTCTATGAGCTATCAGACATCCATTTTGCTGTTTGCAGATGAAAACAGTTCTGCACATTATACTGTTCCTGCACGGAGATCTGCCTGTCTGCAGAATCCCTATTTTACCTCATTTGCATGTTTTCACCTGCAAATGAGGTAATTAGCATTCTGCATGGATCTCTATGCAAGAGCAGTGTAGGCAGGCTCATGCACGTTAGGAACTAACATTCCTGTGTCACTCGGCTGCCATGTTCCGTGCAGGAAACGGCTGCACTGTTCCTGCACAGACTTTTATGCTTTGTGAATCCATATTTTATAATCCAGAATGGTAAACACACATAAATGAAAGCAGGATAAATGGAGCAAAGACGAACAATCAAAACCACTGCAAATCTGTTACTAAAAAGAACAACTCTCATACCAATCCACTTTAGTAAAACATTAATAATTTAGCATCCCACACCATAGAAACTGAACACTAAAGAACTAGAAAAAGAGGGAGTATATAAGTAACCTGAAGTAAATGAAATGACAGAAATACAGCACAGACAGATGATAACAAAGCTTAGTAAAGAATATTTGTGAAGACTGAAACAAATAGTAAAAACTACTTTAACAAATAGAAATGAAGATCAAATTATAAGACGACTTGGACTCTTTGTCCAATCTTGCAGCTGTGGAGTAATTGACTGACCCAAAACTGTATTAGATTAGTTGGATAAGAAAACAATGCAATTATATAATGATACACAAAATCAGAATTTGCAAAAATGATGCATCTCTTGCTCAGAAGGAGGCAAGAACCTCTTTGAAATTGATCATACATATAGACCCAAGATTGGAGCATACATATTTATTGATATCATAAAATCCAAACAGAGTGGTATTTAAACCATGAAGAAAATAAGTCTAAGGTAATAGGCTAGATTCACGAATGCCTGCACTTAGTGCTGTTATGGTGTGTGTGTGTGTGTGTGTGTGTGTGTGTGTGTGTGTGTGTGTGTGTGTGTGTGTGTGTGTGTGTGTGTGTGTGTGTGCGCGCGCTATTTGGTATTCATTAAGCAGCTCTGCACATCATGCCCACTCTGAAAACAATGGTAAGCAGCACAATATGCTAATGAAAGCATATGTAGCTGCAGGACATGTTAATTAAACAATCCAACCAGGTGGAGGTATTTAATAATGTATAAAGTGAGCGAGTAATCCTTTTTGCCCTGAAATTTTGGAACATAGTTACAAAAAAAAAAACTGCTAGGGGTTGCTGCTGCCAACATTAACCTGTGTGTGCAACAAGCTTTAACTCAAGTACTGTTGCTGCTGCTACCAGATCATGTCTGAGAAGGAGAGAGGTGTTCACACCCCTTTTGGCTTACTATGGTCTACATGATACAGGTATTGTAGAGTGAAACAGGGTTGACAGGGATAGACTAGAGGAAATATGCAACCTCTGCTGCCCTCAACTGAAGATCCAGGGAAAAAATGGAAAACTCATCCCAGCAGAAACAAAGTTATGTGCAGTATTATGTATACTATATACAGGTACTTTCCAGAGATCCACATGGGATACATTAGGGGTGTCAGAGGTCTTAGCTTCTAAAATCTTACATTAGTTTCTAAATGCAGTGCTACAACATGCAATGGATTGTATATGTTTCCCATGCACCTCAGAGGAGAGCTCAAGAACCATGCAACAATTTTATGCCATAGCACATTTCTCTGAAGGTCTGGGGGCCAAAGGTTGCACACAAATAGAAATAGAAACTCCACTCAGTGAACAGGCAAGGAGGCACACTAACAGGGAAGGATACCCCTCTGTCAACTGTTAGGTTTTCTGTAATGCTCAAAGGATCATTTATAATATGTGTGCAGGTAACCCTGGCAGTTTTCATGACTCACACATATGGCACATGTGTGACCTGTACACAAGGTTTACAGGGGGTGGCTTTCCACAAGGGCATCTTATGGGGAATGCAGGTTGTCCACTGGAACCTTGGCTCATGACACCCATGAGAAACCCAAACAACCCTACTGAGCAAGGATATAGTGACTCCTATACTGTAATTAGGAACATGATAGAGCATGTATTTGGTTTGCTCCAGTTGAAATTTCAGTACCTAGGCACATCAAGAGTTGCCCTGCAGTACAACATAATCACCTCTGCCAAAATATTCACAGTCTATGCCATGTTGCACAAAATAATTTTCAGGTAAAAGCTTCAATTGGGACAACAAGGGCCAGGACCACATTTTCAAGGCCCATAGACAGGGTCAACAGTTTAAGCAGATGCAGATAAGTAATTTTAGGGAGGACCACCAGCTGCAACTGATGGTGTCAGATGTAGGTATGCATAATATGCCATGGCTTAGGTTAAAAGGTAAATAATGTCACACACAACTAGTACCTAAGTGAAAAGCTAAGAGCCTGAGCACATACATATATTAAAACTGACACCTGTAAAAGTTCACGCCCTGGATTCAGTAAGCTCCATGCAAGACTATTGTTATTCTTCCACCGAGGATTTTGTGGCTGTGTAAGACAGCAGTGTGCCTTGCATATTCATGAAGGTATTCTGCTGTCTACACTGTTGTTGTTGTGTCTTTCATTTTTTTCCCAGTTAGGGGTCGCCACAGCAGAACTCCGGTCTGCTACTGATTGGCAGTTGATTTTTATGTACCAAGTTGCCAGCTCTGATGCACAACCTTTAATGAAGGTACACCCATTCACGCACGTCTCCATGCAGAAGACGTTCTAGCTGAGAATCGAACCGGACAGCATCTTACTGTGAGGTGACAATGCTACCGCAGCACCACCACCGCAGCAAGTACAGCTACATGGCCACAAAACAAGAATGGGTGCAGGGGATGTGTCTGAGCAGTGCTCACACATTACACACACACCCTACATGCTAGAATTGCCATAGGACAATTCTAAAGTAACTAACAGTGTCTAGGGACACTGTTATCACAAAATAACAGCATTCAGGGACAAAATACATTAGAATACACACAGAAGCACAGCCCCTCACAATGGTCCAGCACAGACAATGTCCACAATAGTATGCCAGTGTACATGCTGGCATACCAAAATAAGTAAGCATGATCCTGGGAGGAACATGTAAAAAATAATACTCCATGCATGATGTAGTTGTCCAGATGTCTTGCCCTAAGAGGCAGAAAACAATGTGCATACCACTTAAGTAAATAAAAATAAAACACGTCTAATTTTTTTACATCCCCAATAAAGTTTAAGTGTAGCTGAGTGGGTGTGTGCATCGCGCAGCTATGGTCAGCCAAGCTTACACATCATAAGGAGCTAAACAGAAATATACAGCAACAATTTGCAATGTGTGATACTGTAGTGGTTAGAGCGTCCGCTTTATATGGTGTCATTCACTTTTTGATCCCTAGTGAAGGCGTTTCACCTTTATATGTAAAAGCAATACTATTTTTTTTTAATAATTAGATAATAAATAATATGTATTTGTCAACCAGAGTAGTATAGTAGGTTCAAATGCGAGGTGTCAGTCTAATAAAGTTGTGAAACCCTCATATAAATACAAGTGTCTCATACAGTATAGTCACACAAAATGTCATGTAATGAATGCACGTAGAGGGATGTTATGGAAGGTCAACATATATATCATAACATGTCACTGATGTGGAAAGAACCTCTTATTTGATCTATTTCTTTTTGAAATTTGTGCGCCTTGTTTGCTGTAGCCCAGAAGTTAGTAGTTTATTGGACATTTTGGGCTAATTTCTATCTCTTTCATTTCCCTACTATAAAAAACACATTTGCATGGTTTTGCGCACCGGGTAGCGCTGGTTAGCTAGGGTTAAACTATTTCCAGCTCCACTAAGTTTTCTCTTCAATTTTTCTCTTGGAACTAGACAAACTTTCAACTTGGACTCAAACCATTCATTTCACAGCCCAGCACTTGTTCAAAACTCATAGCAAGCACTAATTAACCCGAGAACTAGACCCCCTATACTGTCCAGAAGGACAAAGCTCTCTATTTGGCCCTACCAGCCAATCAGTAAAACAGCTCATTTTACCTATTCAGGCATGCCCAAAGTGCAGTTTCAGGTGTACTCTCTAGTCCATCTGGTGAATCTGGGCATTTTGAAGCAATGTTACAACTGCCTCATGTACATAGACAAGACAACCCTCTCCTCCTACCACCAGACACTAATATATGCGAGACATGCAATTATACAGCCAAACTGGAGGCAAAGCTCTCTCAACCCAAGACTGGAACTGACAGTCAAGAGGAGAAGGAAAATACTTGCAACACACCACCAGTCTCACATAGACCTACTAAACCAACACTGGCAAATAACACACATAAATACAAGAAAACGTACTGGGAGGGTCTAAATAAAAATCTGCCAAAGCAACAGAGACCTCCAAAGCAGACACCCAAGCAACCTACACACCCCATCACAAACCATGAAACACATACTTCACATAATCAGTGTGCCACACAATCACAGCCCTTAAGGCAAAAAAAAACATACCCAACACACTAGTAATAGGCGACTCTATAGTAAGGCACACTGATGTCCCACTAACTAGGCTGGACAAGGAGAATGTTACAGTTAGAGGCCTGATGGGGACTAGGATCCGCCACATAACACAAACACTCAGGTCACTCCAGAACAAGTACAAATATGACTCTGTCATTGTCCATGTTGGTGTGAATGACCTGAGACATATATCCCTGGCTACATGAAAAGAAACATGGAAGAGATCTCTGCTCACATAGCCCAGGCTGGTATGACCCTGACCCTGAGTAGCATCCTGCCCTCACCAAAAATGATGCCACAGTATAAAGAAAAAATGATCAATTTCAACAATTGGCTAAGTTTCTGGTGTCATTTAAAGGGAATACAGTATCTCTCCACCTGGGATGACATGCTCAACAAGCCATGTTGCTTTGCAAGAAATGGCTTGCACCTGTCACCCTTAGGCTTTTGAATACTAGCCAAGGCTTTTGCCTCCCCCATAGTGCCTTTTTTAGGCAAGGCTCAAAAGACAAACCCACTACCATAAATAGCACAAGTAACCAAAACTGAGGGTAATGCTACTCAACGCCAGAAGTCTAAACCTCAAAATGCATGCACTCAAGGCACTCCTCATTATGAAGAACATTGATATCTGTGCAGTAACAGAAGCCTGGTTTAAGGCTCCAGTGAGTACCCCAGCACTACCAGGCTATAACTCATACCATTCTTTTTGGCCACAGACCCAGGACCGAAACACAAAAGGCGGGGGTGTATCCATATTCATCAAGGATACCTACACCTCCAGGTTAGTGGCACAGCACACTGCCTCAGAGATCACTGATGTGCAACTAACAACAGGCAAAACTGCAATTTAAATTGTAGCTTTCTAGAGATCACCCACCATGACCCTGGACACCCATTCTGTGTTTCTGGAGATGATGGAAAATATGAAGGTCCTACCAAATGCCCTAATATTGGGTGATTTCAATTACCCGAACATTAACTGGGAAAACTACTCAAGTACTAACTCCCTTGCCCAACGTTTCCTAGCATTTATAAATTTGAATACCCTGGATCAACTGGTCAGCACTCCCACCAGAGGTAACAACATATTGGACCTGGTCATCACCAACATGGGGTGACCGGTGTTCTACACCAGAGGTCAACCCCTCACTGGTTAGATCAGACCATAGACTAATCACTCTGGATATCCACATTCTGCCCCCACCCCCAATCAAGGAAACCACTGTGAAAAACTTTTCAAAAGCAAACTTCATGTTACTTAAGACTGAGGTGGAAAGGTTCACACCCCCCATGCTAAAGGACAACGCTGTCCAAGTTGCTGAATCCCTTAAAAAGGCACTCTATCAGCACCTGCAGGAATGCATGGATCATGCTATCCCAAGCAAAACAAAGACTCACTCTTCCAAGAAAAGGAAACCAGTCTGGTGGACCCCTGCCGTAAATAAGCTATACAACAGACGGAGGAAACTAGTACAGAAAAGAGTAAAATCCCAAGAAGGAAAAACATCCCTGATCAGTATCAGCAAGAAACTATGATCCCTCATAAAATCATCCAAGGCTAGCTTTGAAAGAAAAATTGCCAAGGACTCCAAAGATAACAACAAAGCGTTCTTTAGCTATGTCAAGAACCTAAGTGGAAACTCTCAGATCTGCCCTGAGTTAGTGCAGAATGGCACAAAATACACTGAACCGACTGATATTGCCAACACTCTGGCAGACAGGTTTAGTGCAAACTTCACCCCCTCTCACCCCCTAAAGGGCCCATAACCTTACCAGAAGAACGTAGAGCCCCAGCAATCACTGACACACAGGTTAAAACAGCCCTATCCAAAGCCAAAAACACAGCTTCAATAGGACCGGACGATGTTCCAGGCTGTGTCTTACACAAGCTCCAAAATGAACTAACCCCTCACCTAAACACACTGTTCAAACTCAGCCTCGCTACAGGCTATGTACCCATAGAGTGGCACACAGCAACAGTTATCCCGCTCCACAAAGGTGGAGCCATAACGGACCCAGGGAACTATCTCCCTATATGCCTGACTAGCCTGGTCTGCAAGACTATGGAGTGCATCATCATAGAACTCATTAACAGAGACATTGGGAACCTCCAAACATTGGACTCTACCCAGGGAAGATCCTGCCTCCTAAACCTGGTGGACTTCTTTGAGACAGTTACCAAGGCTTTAAACAAGGGAAAGGAGGTCCACACAGCCTACCTAGACCTTGCAAAGGCTTTCAACACCATTCCCCATTCTGGTATCATAGACAAGCTCACAAGCCTTAACATAAACCCCTATGTCACAAGATGGGCTGCCAATTGGCTCATGGATAGAACCCACAAGGTGAGAGTTGCAGGCTCTAGGTCCAACTCTAAACCAGTTGCAAGTGGTGTCCCCAGGGCTCAGTCCTGGGACCCCTCTTGTTTGGTATATACTTCTCAGAGGTACAGGCAAGCACAGGAGGACTATGGCTGACCAAGTTTGCAGACGACTGCAAACTGGGTGCCATAATTGACTCTACAGCTGTTGTAGACATCCTCCAGAAGGGTCTCACTGAGACAGATAAGTGGTGTGAAAATCATGGCCTCAAGCTAAATGCCAAAAAGTGCATAGTCATCCCCTTTGGAAAAAACAAAGTACCCATAAACTACCACATACATGGTAGTTCCCTAAATACAGCAAATGTAATAAGGAATCTGGGGAACTAAGTAGATAGTAATCTCTCCTTTGATAATCATATTGCCAAGGTGGTTAGAAAATCCTTCTATGTGGCCCACCTTATCACAAAAGGGTTTGCATCTAGAACAAAAGAGGTTACTGTGCCCCTCTACTAATCACTCATCAGACCCATCATAGAGTACAATGCCCATTTGGGATGTACCTTACAAGACACCTGCAACAGCTAGAAAGACCACAGAAGTACCTCACCAAGAGGATTACTGGCCTCAAACAGATGCCATATGCAGCCCAACTGAAAAAACTCCAGCTGCACTCAGTTGCATACTGCTTACTCAGAGGTGATCTCTGCCTGACATACAAGGCCATGTCCAACCCAAAATTGATGAACATACTCCACCTAAAAAAAACAAATCCCCAAGAGCCACACGCTCTAGAGATCTAAACCTCACCACAATGATAAAGAGGATGTGCTGGAGGGATAGATTCCTGTTCCAGAGAAGACTCCCCATACTTTGGAACAGGATTACAATCTACATTAGGCAGAGCCCCTCACTAACACTCTTCAAAAGAAACCTAGATGAGTGGATGGGAAACAGAAAATTTAACCTGGGGATCACTGCAGTGGGTTTGCTGGACAGAGGGACAGGGAACTAATCTAAGAGGGTGGCGAAAACCAACACATTCTGGCTAGGCTTATAGATGCCCTTGGGCAGATAGCCCAATACTTACCTATGAACCTATGAACAATCCTGATAGTCCAGAAAATGAAAGCTGAACAATGTTAAGTTGTGCTCAGCTATGCATAGCCGATGGAAGCATTGCATAAATGTAAATGCTAAGCAAGAATTAGGGTAGTTAAGCAGATTTGCACATTGGTAAGCACTGCTTAACATCTACCCTTTTAAGCAATGCTTACCCTATCTGAGCCCTATTTAAACCTTGCAGGTGGGAATGAAGCCAGAACCATTTGTAGCTCATCACTGTAGGCACTGTGGCACGTGTTGGTGAGGGTACACCCTTTCGAGTGCAGCGCTGGGGCATTCAGGAGTCCAGGGTCATGGTTGGACTCTTTGTAAAAAAACATGAAGGGAGACTGCTGCAGGACAAGTACCAGGACTCCCAATACAAAGTGGAGGTCTGGGACCATCGCACACGTAATCTCACCAATGCTACTGGCCTCCCTTGAACTGGTGAGCAGGTCCAGCACCATTATGCTGACCTTAAGCATGGGAAGTGGGAGCTCTTGGACCAGTGGACCCAAGACACACAGGCAGAGAATGTCCCAGAAGTGTGTAAGTATCACCATCAATTATTTTGTGTAATAAAGTTCAGCTTGAGTATGCAAGAGATACGTATGCATAATTGCTTCTTTAATTGCTTCTTTATCCCATGTACAGCTGCAGATGAAAGATCCACAAACATTGATGCTCATGTGAGCAGGTTGCTAAGACTGCTCCAGGAGGCTGGTAAGTAAAAATCTAGCTTGCAGTATTCAGGGTAAATAAATAGCTTATAGTAGTAGAATAAAGGACTGTTATCAGATTAATAAAGTCTGTGTAATGCTGATTAAAAGTAAAACCTCCGACTGTTGTGTTTACTTTGTCATGTTGTGGTAGGAATGTAAATGTGAACAGGTTCTGCACAGTAACCATGTCTCTGACAGCAAGAATGAACTGAGGCTCATTTTACCAACATTGTGGAGCTTGAAAACAGGTGTTCAATGTAATGAAATGTGCCATGCAACAAGATCTTAACCCTGAATAGAATGTGTAAACTAGAAAAGGCTATCCCCTGCAGTAGTTCTTTGTGTTAATCATTGCTTCTAAGAATGTAATATGTGAAAGTATACTAGTGTTGACAGCTTTGCAAATGCCCATAGTGGTACATTTTTAGTGAAATGTGACATTTTGTAGGACAAAACATACATGTGGCCACTGTAAAGGACAGAACATCACTTCCTTCCAAGAATAAATGATTATTGTGTTGCACTGGAGTTGCTTATGCTAGTTAGTATGATACTTTATTGTTTTTGGTATACAATAACTATTGTATGCAACCATTCATGAAAAGTCCAAAAACAATAACTAAAAAGCCAGAAAATAACAGGAACTTAGTCTGTCTGAGGAAGTCCAGGGTGACAAAAGTGCTTACTGTTTGATGTGAGATTTAAGTAAAGTGAAATTTGGTTTTATTTTGGCTCACTTCAGTTTTTTATTTAAATTCATGAAAAGTCAACACATGTATATTGTCTGAAAACTGCAGTATAGTTTGTCATTACTTAGGTTTTTTCTCAGGACACTGTGCAAAGGGGGACCGTCCCTTGTAAAGAGGGAAAGGTGGTAACCCTAATGAATACACGGTACAAGAACTATCTGCCATGCTTGATTGTTACAACTACAAGGCCAGATTGTACAAACCAGAGAGTACTATGGTGAAATAATTCACACAGTCATTGGCAGTAGCTTGTTGTAATGATACACAACCTTGTAGTACCTTTTTCACAAACAGGAATGGTTTGAATCTCGAGAGTGGTAATAAGCTGTATGTATGTTTTCACAAAACAATTATGTGAATTTGTGTAGAAACAGTCAGGTAGTATTAACAGAAATTTCATCCACAGGTCTCCCAGGTAAGGAAATGTTCATATTAGCTGTAATAAGGCTTTAGTAACACACTCTCTGTGTACAACACTTCCACTGTTCAACACCAAGGCTGCAAATGACAGCAAGATAAGTACAAACACCAAACACTTTGTTCCAATACATGTCTCTCAAGTGCCACACTGTGATGGCTACTGGTCAATGCTGTCAATAACCACGGAGACAGATAGAAACCCCACCAGAGTATGTCAGAAGCACACCCAGCAAGCAGAAATTCATGGCATCTCAGTCAGTGTCACATATGTAACTGTGAAGATGTGAATATGTGCAAAAACAGTCAAGTAGTGTTCACAGATATTTCTTCAGCAGGTCTGCCAGGTAAGGTAATGTTTCTATTAGCTGTAAGACACCTTAACCAATACATTGTGTACAATAATGCCACTGTCCAACCCCAGCCCATAGGTACATATAAAGTGAGGTCAGTCCTGGAGAGTAATGAGTAATGATCTTTACAGTTGTGGAAAATTGAAGCCTAGACAGTTGTTAATTGACATCTCTCTCTCCCCCCACCCTATCTGCAACAATACTTCATACACATTCATGGGTATGTTCAGCTCTAAACCTACTGTTGGGGCATGTTTTCTATTGTTATACAAATATTGAACCATTTTAATAATAATGTTCACTGTTCAACTACTATCATTAGTGGCCTGTTGCTATCAACGTAACCTCCATGTCGTTATAATGCCTACTGTGGTATGTATGTATGTGTTCTGTTTGTTATGCAACTGTTTCAATTCTGTTTTATGGTGTCATTTGGAACACCCATGCAGGATGTTATAACTAACCCTGAAATGTGTTGCTTATGATTAACCAACTTATTTTATAAAACAAAACACTATATCACGTCAGGGAAGGCAGATCCCAGTGGATCCACCTGTCCTGCCTCACCTGGCCATGGCACCGGGGTTCAGCATGTCTGGGACCCCACCCAGACCTTCTTCTTCCATTGGTCCTGCACCACCTTCGGGTGGAACCACCTCAGGGGAATGGAATCATTCCCCCCGGAAGTAGCATGTAGAGGTCTGGGGATTGGTGTGCAGTGTCCTCCATTCAGAGTACATGGATCAGCTGCACCAGCTTGAGGGCCACCTGGAACAACTTGAGGGTCAGCCTGTCCCTCCTGCTCAGTCTCCAGCACAGCCACCTTTGGGGCTGTGAAGGTGCAGAGGTGACTGCCCATGGCTGGGGACCTCAGTTCCACTGTAACCATTTGGGTGCTCATGTGCATCCAATTCCCAACCACCATCCCCGTCCAATGTGTTTACCCCCCACATGTGTCATATACTGCCTGTCAGCTATCTTGTCTATCTTGTCTGGCTTCCTACTCAACTTCCCTCCCCAAATGTACCTACTATCCTTCCTCAACATCCCACTCTTACCTTAAAAAAGGGCAATCTGTTAACAAAAAAAAAAATCACCCCATACATAGCTGTCCATTTTGCACATGTATCCACTGGACACATGAAATCTGGTCCAATTGGCTTGACAACACATTAAAGTTGCCATCACCCCTCTCTCAGGGGTTAGAGTTTCCAAATTCACCTCCAAATTCTGTAGAGATGCACAGCTGTTGCTGTAGGAGAAATGGACAGCTATGGATCTTTCCTACACCCGTCTTGCACATCCCTAGCTGTGTGTCATACTGTACTTCCCTCTGCATGCCCCCTTTTCACCACTTTTTTATCATCCCTTTTTTCTTTTCTTTTAAAGAAATTAGCCTGGGGATAAGCAGATTTAAGTGGGTTTCCGTGGATTTGCACAATGCTAAGCAAAGACTACATGGTATAAGCACCTATTTGGTTTAACCATGTGTAAGCAAAGTTCACCGTGTTTTAGCATCGCTTGGAGTCATGCATACTTGCGCTCACTTACTTATAACTGTTTAATAGTGCCTTAATCACTCTGTATCCAAAAGCCCTTGTTCTCCCCAGCAACAAAATAGTCAGCCCTGCCAAATCATGAACCCAGGTCCTTGTATACTAGAGTGAGAGCAACATACCACTGCACCATCTGAGCTGCAAGAATTGCTGTTGCTTTTTCACACTTATCATGCAGTCTGGTCATTTAACATTAAGGAAAACCTCATCAGCCCTAAGCCTTGAAAACAGGGCCCTGTACACTACAGTTAGAGCAATGTATCACTACACCATTTGAGCCATTAGAATTGCACTTCCTTTTTCAAACATATCATGCAATACAGTAAGTTTACCATAGAGAATGAACACTGTGGAATCAGTAATGATTCAAATGATACATATACATATACATATACATATGCATATACACATATATATATATATATATATATATATATATATATAGAGAGAGAGAGAGAGAGAGAGATACATTAATTGTCAATAACTTGCAGCACTGTCAGAACCCAGAACTCCTTAGTACAAGATGTCTGAACCAAGCCAGATGAAGTAGGGAGACAAGTGTATGGACATAGGAACACATTGGTAATAATACAAAGGGACTCATGCCACTGACATCTGCTGCCTTCCTACACAGTACAACTAATACGTACACAGTACACTCCTACAAAATCAGGGTATCCCATACACAATGGCCAGACATACACTGACCTCTTAGTAAAATAACTGAAATGACTGAAGATAGTAAAATGAAAAACAACCAGCCATTAATCCACACAAATGCTTTAATGTGTTTTGCCTTCAAGTATTATAAGATTACAAAACATACTTGCCTTAAATACAAGAAGCAATTAACATTTAATTACATATTTAATTAAACAGCCTCCAATTACACTTCTCAGTTAACCCCCTAGGGGATAAAGTATCAAATGTTAAAATGTAAATTGATTATTTACATAACAATGGTTCTGCTATACATGTTTTATCAAAAAAAAGATTTCCCAATTAAGTACCTTGTAACCCACTACCATCCCATTAGTGAAATGTATGAAAATGTACAGCTATATAATTTCTGTCCTTCTAATTAGTAATATGTCTCACATATTCTAACACCCTAATTTTAAAACATGTCTTACTCTTCTGCACACCAACCTTTTGACTGCACAGGGTTCTACATGTTGTCCAGCATTTGCACTCATATATATGGCCCATACCTCACACCATGTGTTGGAGTCCACAAAATCACTGGGATGATAGCAGGACTGACAGCACTAAATAATGATAGAGCATACCTATCAACCTCTTACTGCATTACATCTGGACAAAGCCTGACATGTAAATGGAGGATAGTGGCCCAAACACAGAACCATATTTGAAATATTGCTGTTATACAATGAGAAAGATGCTGGTGTTACAGGGTTGGTTGTAGCATATCTTTTCTGAGGAATATGAAGTCAGAAACACAAATGGATGCTGCCATTTACTGATAGCAATCACCAGAGTATGCTACTGATTTTCCAAGGACAACACCTGCCTGGGGAACAGATCAAACATAACAGGCAAACCTCTGGCCATTATGTGGATAGCTCTACAGTTGAGAGCTATGCAGACACATAACTTTGTCAGACTGAAATCTAGGTAGAACTAGCATGTCCACACATACCCTGTAAAACTAGCAGTGTGTTTAATCCATATAACAGCAATATTCACATTCTGTCCCTAAGACTGAAACCTTTTCCACCATTTAGTTGGCCTGTCTTCACAAGTTTTGTTGTAAGAGTTATACCCAGCTGCTGTCTGTAACACTGTAGCTCACACACCTCCAGGATGTCTTCCTCACAGGCAAGGTAAAGAGACAATGCCCACATTAAGTACTCAATTATAGGAGAATGTTGCCATGTCATTGGCTATTGGAATAACTACATAGCTGCTCTGCATGCAATTAGCAAGTGGGGAACACCAACTGGTCCACAGACCATCACCTGGTCAAGAGCATTACCTACAAAATGCAAGCTTCCACCTATTCAAACCAGCTGTATACCAGTAGTCTACAGTGAACACAGAACTGAACTGGAGCAACTTTGTAATATTACCCACTGAACTGTAAAAAAAAGGTATGTGAAACAAGTAAGCATGTAATTGAATGTAGTATGTGTTTTCTAATAATGGGAAATAGAAGTTGTAAAGAATATGTCTCAACAAAACTTGCTGTACTGATGTCTTGCTGAACATCACCTATGGCCATAGCAGCTGTCTCTCTCTGCAGTGACATAGAGCCCAGCATAGGACCTTGACTCACCATAGGAAAGGACAGATCACATATGACAACCACTGCAGTGTCTGTCAAACACTACTGACTGCGCCACTGCTAGGCCAGCTACAGGGATATTGTACATATCCATATGTCACCTGTGAATATGAATATGATACACGTTTGTCTTGTAAATCTAAGAGACCTATATAGTGCATGTGCATAATAAAGTACTGTTGCAGAAGTGTGTGTTGAACTGCATGTGATATAGTGAATTCATACCTTTCAACTGTACAGTGTTCTGCTGGACAATAACGGCATTTGTGTCTGATATCTGTAGTCACATGCATATACAGTCGTATTATGTCAGCCAAACCATTGGCAAGTCTGTGAGCAATGACATTGTAACATAATAGCCTAGTTATGACTGTTGGATATCCTCCAGGTTATCACTGTGATGTCAAAGCCTACTGTGCACTCAACTTAATTATGTATGGTGCAGCTATATTAATACAGTGTCCATACTGATGTGCTTTTGCAACCCATTTATGTGTGCCATTGTCCAGAAGTCCTGCTATAACAGGTTTAGAGGTATGATTGAGTAGCAAGACTGTAAATACTGTGTACCATACTAACATAGAACAGAAATGTATACCAGGTATTACCTGGGCACATGTATGTATGCATATGTCCAGCTGGAAGGCACAAAACAAATAACATGGCTTGCAAGCAGTCAGGAGAATGGGTTGTGCCTGTTGTACATGTGTGTAATATCAGTTTCAGTGCATACAACAGACATAAATGGATACAGCTACTGGTTGTTACATTGCCCTGCCACTGATATGGGTACTAGAATAGGCATGATTATCAGGTTGTAATCAAAGAAGTGTCCAACTGTGTTATGACCCTCTGTCCATGCCTACCACTAACAGCTATATGAGCAGCTATATATATAGTGGATATCAAAAGTGTACACACCCCTGTTGAAATGCCAGGTTTGTATGCTGTATGAAAATGAGACCACAGAAAATCATTTCAAAACATTTCCCACCTTGGATGTGACCTATAACCTGTACAATTCTATTGAGAAACAAACAAATCTGGTAGAGGAGAAAATTTAAACATAACATATGTACTATATGCTGGTTGCATACATGTGCACACAAGTAGACTAATACTTTGTTAACACACCTCTTGCTGTAATCATAGAATTCCTCCTTCTTGGGTACACAAATGACTTCAATTAAAGAGACTCTGATTACCCCAAATAATGTTCAGCTGTCCTTCTAGAATTTATTTGGCATTTACCTAGTTTCTTGCTAAAGCAAAAGCCATGTTTTGCAGAGAGCTTACAAAGCATCAAAGGGATCTCAGTGAAGAAAGGTATCAGTCAAGAGAAGAGTAAAAAAACTGTTCACAACACTGGATATACAATGGAATACAGTGCAGACAGTCATCAAACAGTGGAGAAGATATGGGATAACAGTGATGCTGAAAACAGCTGGGCATCCATCCAAAAGGGATGAAACAAGACAACTGGCCATGGGGGCTGCCAGGGGACCTACAGCATCACTGAAGGAGCTTTAGGAATGCCTGGCAAGTCCTGGGTGTGTACCACTTGTGTCAAGAATCTTCTGTATTCCCCATATGTCTGATGAATGGGGCAGGGTAGCAAGATGGAAGCCTTTTCCTACACAGAAAAACATTCAAGGCTAGACAAACATTGCCAAACACTACATCGACTCTCCCAAATGCATGTTGGAAAATGTGTCATGGTCTGATGGGACCAAGGTTGAACCTTTGGCTCACAATTCCAAAATGTATGTTTGGCCCAAAACAACAATTTGCATCAGAAAAAGAACACCATCCCCCCGGTGAAGCATGGTTGTGGTGGTATCATGCTTTGGGGTTGCTTTTCTTAAGCTGGAGCTAGCCCTGTAGTTAAGGTGAAGGGAATTATGGACAGTTCCAAATAACAATCATGTTTGTCGCAAAACTAACAGTCATTTGCTAGAAAGCTGAAGACAAAGAGGGATTTTACCCATCAACATGACAATGACCATAAGCATTCATCCCAATCAACAAAAAAATGGCATCACAAGATGAAAAGTATAGTTTGGGAATGTGCATGCCAGTGCCCAGACCTACATCCAAGAGTAAATCTGTGTGTTGAACAGAATAGGGCTGTGCACAAGAGATGTCCCCACAAATTGATACATTTGTAGCACTGTTGCAAGGGAGGTGGGCAACTATTGCCAAGTAAAGATGTGCCATGATGTTAGACTCCAACCTGAGAGGAATGAATGCTGTAATCATCTCAACAGGTGCTTACACAATGTATCAGTTTAACTCATGAACCCCGACTACCATCTCATGGTGCCTCTGTGGTTACATCCGTGCATGCTGGGAGACGGTAGTAACTGCATGTTGTTACACCTGAGTGCCTTCTCCCAGCGCAAATAATTTTGCAGTCAGATTGTAACTCCACTGTTGAAAATTAAGATGAATAAGTAACTGAACGTTGTTAGTTATCTTGTCAGCTTAATTTTCAGCATGAACTTATGTGGTGTTCATATTTGAGTTTTCCGAGAAAATTGGCTTGCAATTCCCTCTGTACTTTCCTCTCATAGCAAGCCAATTTTCTATGCATTTAATCAAGCAAGCACTGGCATCCACTGGCAGTCTTGCAATCTAAGCCACTGCTTCCTTAACACCTCCACCCCCTGACCAAAAATCTTTTGTTCTGTGAAAATAAATAGGGGGTCCAATATTAAAAATTCCCTTTCTTTTTGTGGCGTTTGTGGAATTGGCTGCTGGGTTCCTCTATTGTTCCTGCTGATAACTTCATGACCAGAGATCTATCTGCAAGTCTTTTGTTATGGACCTTTTCACCTCCAATCTAGATTAAGGTAAGATGCTGCCTTATTACACTCAGTTACTCACATGTAATGTCACCACAGGAAAAGTTCTTACTATACTGTCATTGTTTATTGCAGTTACTTTTTTTTCAACAGTATATTCCATTCCACATATTAATCTGCTGTTGGCTGATGTCCCTGAGAAGTACTGGTCCACCCCAACAATCAACATAATTTCTGATTGTTGTGTCAGTTCAAGAGCAGGGTTGTTACTTTACTTTTATTCGTGTTGGATGAGTAGTGCCACTAATTTGAAATAAACTCAACCTGAGACTATGGCCAGCCATATTTTTGCTAGAACCAGTATTGGGAAGTTTTCTCCATAGGAGACTGGCGTCAGTGTACTAGTTTCCAAAACATGGTTCTTCCTAAAACTACTCATCCAAGAAGAATGCCAGTGCTGAGGCTTCAGCTCGGTATAAACTACTTTCAATCTAGAAAACATCTGCAAAATCTTGCAGCAAATCAGCCCACATGATTAGTGCAAACATCCTTATAAAGTAACAGCTCTGCTCCCAAACTTGACACAGCAATCGAAATTATAGTGATTGTTGGGGTGGGCCAGTACTTCTCAGGGAAATCAGCCAACAGCAGAATAGCTTCAAACTGAATTACATTGCAGGCACTAGCTTCCTCTTCTTCTTGGTTATTCCGCATATCTGTTCATGAGGGTTTTCGCTTATCTTCGGACTTGTTCAAAAAAAAAAAGTGTTTTTGTGAGTGTGTTTACATTTGTCTGTGTGTGTGTGTGTGTGTGTGTGTGTGTGTGTGTGTGTGTGTGTGTGTGTGTGTGTGTGTGTGTGTGTGTGTGTGTGTGTGTGTGTGTGTGTGTGAATGTGTTCATGAAAGCTGATTGTATGTGTCTGTGAACGCAGAATGGATTGTGCATGTGTGTATAAGGGAGAGTGAACGGTGCATGAGAGAATGAATGGTGCATGCATGAAAACAGTTCGTATGTGTGTGTGAATGCAGCAGAGACTGTGTACAGATGTATGAGACAGAGTGAGTGTATGCCACTGAAGGAGGTTAAAAAACGTTTTCTTTCTGCTTGCTTTACCTCAGCCTTTGTACCTCCGGTAACAACTGTCTTAAAGGTATGTTTTGTTTAGCTTTTTAAACCACTGTTCCTCTCTCCACAAACTAAAATAGCTAGAACTACCCAATCATCTCACCTATACTCAACTTACTCTTGCGCACAAGCTCATTTTCAACCCCTCCCTCTGTCCCTCCCTTTCCTCTGCCTTTAAAATGTACCTACCTGACAGAGTACTAAGGTCTAACAACCAAAATCTATTAGAAGTGTACAAACCAACTCATCCCCCAGGCAAAAATCTTCTATCCTATGGTCTAGCACGTCTCTGGAACTCTCTACCTCCATCCATTCATACCAACTCTAATCGCTTTATTTTCAAAAAAAATCTCTTCACTCACATCTAGTATCCCAGTGGGAATGCTCCTGCTCCCACCCCACATAATTTACGCTGGCAATTTCCATCTTCTTTTCTTTCCCCTCTTTACACTAGCAATTTCCTTTTACCATCTCCCCAACTCATGCATCCCTGTAATTACTAAGCTGTTTGCAAATAATGCATTAGGTTGCACATCTTAAGTGTATGCTTCATAATATGTAATGACTTCTCAGTATTTATTTTGTAATGTTCCTTTTACTAGTCTGTATCATCTGTAATGTTCGTCACTAGTCTGTACTATTTGTAATGTTTGCTCTAGTCTATAACACTTGTAAAATTATAATCTAAAACCTATTGTAACCTTTATTGTTTTTGGAGCTTTTCTCCCCAGGACTCCATTGAAAACGGGTTCATATTGGCCCAATGGACTATCCTGGTAAACCAACTGCAAATAAAATAAATAAATAAATTAATTAATTAATTAATTAAAGACATTACACAGTGAATCAGCTAATCAGTATTTAAGCTGGACAGCTTTGTGCATGTTTGTTCCACCACAGTGCATTTTTTTGACATTAAGCTTTAGGGTCTGGTCATTACATAAGATGTTAGCCTGATCAAGCCTCTTGTTAGAGTAGTGGATTACCCATTGCAGAGCATGTAACATTCAGTTTGCAGTCATCCAGCAGACTTAGTCAGCCATAGTTCTTTGACTTCCACCTTCATTCTGGAAATGTAAACATCAAAAAGAGGGGCAAAGGGCAGAGCTTTGGTGAACACCACCAGTAACATTCTTTTTTTTTAATTTTTTTGTTGTAAGATTTTTTTTTTAATTAATAAAATTTCAGACGTAACTCAAGAGCACTAGCAGTCACACACAGGCCATACCAATGGTGTACGTAACCATGACATACTGTAAAATACTGTAATTCAAGTAAACAAATAGAAGCTGCATGTTCTTTAAGTCATTTAATGAGAACATTTCAAAAGATAAAAGTTTTGAATTAAAAATTGTTTGAGAAAAGACAGATGTAAACTGCAGGTACTGTAAAAAAACATATAATAAAGTAGCTTAGTACTAAAAACTTATAATAAAGTAGCTTAGTACTTTAACACTGACTTATAATAAAGTAGATTAGCACTTTAACACTCAGAAAGCCACAATGGTGCAGTGGTAGTATTGTCGCCTCACAGCAAAAGGTTCTCCCATTCGATTCTTAGCTGGACCACCTTCTGTATGGAGTCTGCATGTCCTCCCCTCGGTTGAGTGGCATCCGAAAGACACGCATAAATGGGCATGCCTTCATTGAAGGTTGGGCGTCGAGCTGGCACCTCGGCACTGTAAAAATCTACTGCCAATCATTAGCAGACCGGAGTTCCACTGTGGCGACCCCTAACCGGGAAAAGCCGAAAGAAGAACAGTTCTTTAACACTCAGTAGCATATCAAACAAATGTTAAGTTATCAAGTCTTAAAAAAGCATGAGTGTTGACATACATCAGCAATGTCTGGCTGCTTAACTCATGTCAAAAGGGAGCAAGGTGGAAATCCAAATCAGCCCAAATCTCTCTACCTTTTTTCTCCTCTGTGCTAAAGCTACAACTGCACACAAATTTGTTTGAAGTATCTGCCAGCATTCCACAATTTGATGAGTGTCCTCCACTCTCCAATGTCTTGTAATGGACTTTTTTACCACTAATAGCATTATAGACAATAACTTGGATGGGGAAACTTCATAGATGAACCCAAACACAACTAGGTCTGTATGAGTATAATGAGTGTATGTCTTCATTTTTATCCACATCTCCAAAACACCTTCCAAAAATCTAGGATTATGGGGCTGCTCCAAGTTTTATGTTCCAAATTAGGCAAAGTTTCATCTTTATGGCAATGGCAGCATTTTGCGTGTAATGATGTAGCAAATAAACTCATTTTTGGTATCAGAAACAAGTGAAATAGGCACTTCCAGGAAAATGATTTACATTTCAGAGAGGCAAGCATTTTAAATGGATTCCACACTAGTGATTCCAATTGAGCATCAGACGACCAATGTCCTCTGCTGTGCAAATACAGCTGTTGTACAATTGTGGTTGTGTTAAAGTACAACTTTACTAGAGCTCGATAGATTCCTGTAATACCGATCTTCCTATAGGACTTCCACTTTGTGAGAGATTCCATGAGTTGAAACAGGGATTCATCCAGTGTTGACTGAAGGTGGGAACTACCAAAGAGTGATGAAAATAGAGATTAATTTGAAATTAGAAAAGCATATGTTTTGGTGGAAGATAGTTTTGCATCTGCATGTTGTTTCATGTCCTAAGCTTACCATTTTGAAAAAAAGCTGAAATGGGAAGATCAAACCCCTCTCATGCCATGTTTGAATAGAAAAGGACAACTGAATAGGAATAAACTTTGGGATGGCAAAGTATGGAAAAATAAACAGGGGAAGAATTCTGGTGTCATCTATCCTCTTGAAAGTTGCAACCTATCCCTTTTAAGTGTATTTAAATACTGGGAATTCCATAATGTGGTAGACTGATAAAAATAATCTATTGCAATAGTTCAAATGATAAAATGTTTCTTTTGCATTTTGTGCCTGAGTAATGGAAGTCTGGTGGGAAGAAGATCTAAGTCCACAGCTTGTGCCAGCAATGCCATTCCATGAGTCAGAGTGCTTGGAGGCACAGAGATCCAAAATAAACCTTAGAAGAGAGGCCCGATGAGTCCAAAATAAACTTGGAAGGTGGAGGCCTCCACAGGATTGTGGCACATAATAAGACATCCTGTGCTCCTCTAGGATAGCAAGGGGCCCACAGAAAGTGCTGGATTTGTTTATCCCACTTCTGTAAAAGAGAGCCTCTTGGGCAAATTCTGCATTGGATATAATTATGCTAATTTTATGTCCCATGCTTTTAAGTGCAGCTTTATCTCAAATGAGATATTCCACCCATCCTATTCAGCCAAAGCCTAGTGGAGAATTTGTGTCAGTAGCATTCTTTTGTGTGGAAGAGATATCTCTATAGCCCTTATAGTCGGTTATTTAACAGATGATATTGAGACTAATGTATGTTTGTTTGGGTCAGCTTGTCAATAACACTAGTCCAGATAGGCAGTATGGACAGAGTAGTCTATGTCCATGGCCTCTGTAAACTTTTGAAGAAACTGGTTAGACTGAGTAGAGGGGATATGCATTGGCCTCAGGATCAGAATAAGTTGAACCACCACTCTCAGCATTATTGACTGTCATGTCTGACATTCCTGATATAGTTAAAGAAGGCTACATTGTTATATTTGGGGACAGTGAGGGATACATTGTTGTCTTTGGGGACAGCGGTGAGTCTGAAGTAGCCTTATACACATGTTTAGGTCCCTTTTGTGGTAATGGAACTAAGCTTTCTTATAAGTGGCATATAGTCCTTTCATCTTGATAGATTATGAGAATTCAACAATAACAGTTTATTCCAGAATTTTCCATTCTATGTTTTGTAAAATATGGCCATATGCCCCTATGCAGTCTTTTAAATGAGAGTTAGAATCAGAAGTCTATGCAGCAATTTTGGTAAGAAGTTCAATGGGGGACCACTTTTATTTTTTTAGGTCATCATAAAGCTGTAAGTTATTGGCTTTGGAGTAGTCCATAATGTAGTAGGGCTCATTAATGAAGTGATACTAGTTCAAAGAGAGAAGAATTCCTGGTGGCCAGACTTTACCAGGGAAAAAAGAACATACATAGGTTGCTGGCATGGATGATATTTGTAATAATACGTTCAAAAAAGATTTGCTCTTCTAGTGAGAGGTAGACAACTTGGAAACTGGTTTTCACAGAATCTAAGAAGCACTATGCATGTCTATTGCTGGTACTAGACATTTCCCAGATAATGAGAGGGGAAGCTGAAGTCACATAAAAGCAATGCATTGGTTTTAACAGATATCTTTTCCAAATGATTTGGGCATATATTGTGATTGGCAGAAGAGATGAAAAGCACACTATACTGCACAATAATCTGATATTTACTTTTGTGTCAAGTGACTAAACATTCAAGAAGCTCTAGGTGTGTGTTATATGGGAAATCTAGTACAAGATTCTTGGGTCATTCATAAATACAGAGATGCCGTTCCTGTTTGACAAAATGAATGGCAAATGTTAAACTGAGGTATTCAAGGAGTGATATTCCTATGATTTAGTAGCACTGTAAATATGGATATGTTTGATAGTTTAAAAGAGCTCAAGCTTTGACATTTTTTTTTTATTTAAACTACTATGCACTGCCACACTGATACAGGCTTAATTGGAATTTACTATGTTGGTATGCCCATGAAATGGCTTTACCTAAAACAATGCTCTATGGGGGTTGCAAAAAGTTATAGCCAGTATACAGAAGTCATGAAGATGGAAGTATAAGCTATCCATGACAAAGCTGTTTGGCCCCTTAATGATCCCCTGCCATGCTAACACACTAGTCACTCATGACAGACACAAGCTAAGTGTCCAATTGCTAAAAGTAATTATTTTGTCTCTGTACTGTGCTGCCATTCCAGGTGATGGAAGAACAGTGCTTAAGACTGCTTTTATTTTGGAAGATGAAAGGGGGGCTCCATTGTATCCATCTGCATTTCCTCTATGGTAGCATACCTCTGATTATTGACCCCCACATGGGCCACCACAGGGCTACAGTTTTATTCAGGATGGAGAATTATAATAGCCCTAGTCACACCACAGATTAGGACACCTGACAGCCAGCTTACTGTCAACCTTTCCTTGTCGAGAATGTTGAAAGTAGACTCTGTCTACCTAACTATAGTATTACTGAGAGCTAGAACTTTACTGTAGGAGGCTGCAAACATTGGGGAGCATATGGGTATTGGCTTACAGCACTGGTGTCCCATCATGGAGATAGCAGGACAGGGTGAGAGTCTAGGTGTAGTGGCATATCTAGTTGGCTGACTCTTTCTTGTGAGACATCTAGGAGACTTAGATAATGATTTTTTTTTTACTATTGCAGCATAAGTGGATTTAATTCCAGAATGCTGGACCTGTGAATATGAATATGATACACGTTTGTCTTGTAAATCTAAGAGACCTATATAGTGCATGTGCATAATAAAGTACTGTTGCAGAAGTGTGTGTTGAACTGCATGTGATATAGCGAATTCATACCTTTCAACTGTACAGTGTTCTGCTGGACAATAACGGCATTTGTGTCTGATATCTGTAGTCACATGCATATACAGTCGTATTATGTCAGCCAAACCATTGGCAAGTCTGTGAGCAATGACATTGTAACATAATAGCCTAGTTATGACTGTTGGATATCCTCCAGGTTATCACTGTGATGTCAAAGCCTACTGTGCACTCAACTTAATTATGTATGGTGCAGCTATATTAATACAGTGTCCATACTGATGTGCTTTGCAACCCATTTATGTGTGCCATTGTCCAGAAGTCCTGCTATAACAGGTTTAGAGGTATGATTGAGTAGCAAGACTGTAAATACTGTGTACCATACTAACATAGAACAGAAATGTATACCAGGTATTACCTGGGCACATGTATGTATGCATATGTCCAGCTGGAAGGCACAAAACAAATAACATGGCTTGCAAGCAGTCAGGAGAATGGGTTGTGCCTGTTGTACATGTGTGTAATATCAGTTTCAGTGCATACAACATACATAAATGGATACAGCTACTGGTTGTTACATTGCCCTGCCACTGATATGGGTACTAGAATAGGCATGATTATCAGGTTGTAATCAAAGAAGTGTCCAACTGTGTTATGACCCTCTGTCCATGCCTACCACTAACAGCTATATGAGCAGCTATATATAGTGGATATCAAAAGTGTACACACCCCTGTTGAAATGCCAGGTTTGTATGCTGTATGAAAATGAGACCACAGAAAATCATTTCAAAACATTTCCCACCTTGGATGTGACCTATAACCTGTACAATTCTATTGAGAAACAAACAAATCTGGTAGAGGAGAAAATTTAAACATAACATATGTACTATATGCTGGTTGCATACATGTGCACACAAGTAGACTAATACTTTGTTAACACACCTCTTGCTGTAATCATAAAATACCTTCTTCTTGGGTACACAAATGTCTTCAATTAAAGAGACTCTGATTACCCCAAATAATGTTCAGCTGTCCTTCTAGAATTTATTTGGCATTTACCCAGTTTCTTGCTAAAGCAAAAGTCATGTTTTGCAGAGAGCTTACAAAGCATCAAAGGGATCTCAGTGAAGAAAGGTATCAGTCAAGAGAAGAGTAAAAAAAACTGTTCACAACACTGGATATACCATGGAATACAGTGCAGACAGTCATCAAACAGTGGAGAAGATATGGGATAACAGTGATGCTGAAAACAGCTGGGCATCCATCTAAAAGGGATGAAACAAGACAGCTGGCCATGGGGGCTGCCAGGGGACCTACAGCATCACTGAAGGAGCTTTAGGAATGCCTGGCAAGTCCTGGGTGTGTACCACTTGTGTCAAGAATCTTCTGTATTCCCCATATGTCTGATGAATGGGGCAGGGTAGCAAGATGGAAGCCTTTTCCTACACAGAAAAACATTCAAGGCTAGACAAACATTGCCAAACACTACATCGAATCTCCCAAAAGCATGTTGGAAAATGTGTCATGGTCTGATGGGACCAAGGTTGAACCTTTGGCTCACAATTCCAAAATGTATGTTTGGCCCAAAACAACAATTTGCATCAGAAAAAGAACACCATCCCCCCGGTGAAGCATGGTTGTGGTGGTATCATGCTTTGGGGTTGCTTTTCTTAAGCTGGAGCTAGCCCTGTAGTTAAGGTGAAGGGAATTATGGACAGTTCCAAATAACAATCATGTTTGTCGCAAAACTAACAGTCATTTGCTAGAAAGCTGAAGACAAAGAGGGATTTTACCCATCAACATGACAATGACCATAAGCATTCATCCCAATCAACAAAAAAATGGCATCACAAGATGAAAAGTATAGTTTGGGAATGTGCATGCCAGTGCCCAGACCTACATCCAAGAGTAAATCTGTGTGTTGAACAGAATAGGGCTGTGCACAAGAGATGTCCCCACAAATTGATACATTTGTAGCACTGTTGCAAGGGAGGTGGGCAACTATTGCCAAGTAAAGATGTGCCATGATGTTAGACTCCAACCTGAGAGGAATGAATGCTGTAATCATCTCAACAGGTGCTTACACAATGTATCAGTTTAACTCATGAACCCCGACTACCATCTCATGGTGCCTCTGTGGTTACATCCGTGCATGCTGGGAGACGGTAGTAACTGCATGTTGTTACACCTGAGTGCCTTCTCCCAGCGCAAATAATTTTGCAGTCAGATTGTAACTCCACTGTTGAAAATTAAGATGAAAAAGTAACTGAACGTTGTTAGTTACCTTGTCAGCTTAATTTTCAGCATGAACTTATGTGGTGTTCATATTTGAGTTTTCCGAGAAAATTGGCTTGCAATTCCCTCTGTACTTTTCTCTCATAGCAAGCCAATTTTCTATGCATTTAATCAAGCAAGCACTGGCATCCACTGGCAGTCTTGCAATCTAAGCCACTGCTTCCTTAACACCTCCACCCCCTGACCAAAAATCTTTTGTTCTGTGAAAATAAATAGGGGGTCCAATAATAAAAATTCCCTTTCTTTTTGTGGCGTTTGTGGAATTGGCTGCTGGGTCCCTCTATTGTTCCTGCTGATAACTTCATGACCAGAGATCTATCTGCAAGTCTTTTGTTATGGACCTTTTCACCTCCAATCTAGATTAAGATAAGATGCTGCCTTATTACACTCAGTTACTCACATGTAATGTCACCACAGGAAAAGTTCTTACTATACTGTCATTGTTTATTGCAGTTACTTTTTTTTCAACAGTATATTCCATTCCACATATTAATCTGCTGTTGGCTGATGTCCCTGAGAAGTACTGGTCCACCCCAACAATCAACATAATTTCCGAATGTTGTGTCAGTTCAAGAGCAGGGTTGTTACTTTACTTTTATTCGTGTTGGATGAGTAGTGCCACTAATTTGAAAGAAACTCAACCTGAGACTATGGCCAGCCATATTTTTGCTAGAACCAGTATTGGGAAGTTTTCTCCATAGCAGACTGGCTTCAGTGTACTAGTTTCCAAAACATGGTTCTTCCTAAAACTACTCATCCAAGAAGAATGCCAGTGCTGAGGCTTCAGCTCGGTATAAGCTACTTTCAATCTAGAAAACATCTGCAAAATCTTGCAGCAAATCAGCCCACATGATTAGTGCAAACATCCTTATAAAGTAACAGCTCTGCTCCCAAACTTGACACAGCAATCGAAATTATAGTGATTGTTGGGGTGGGCCAGTACTTCTCGGGAAATCAGCCAACAGCAGAATAGTTTCAAACTGAATTACATTGCAGGCACTAGCTTCCTCTTCTTCTTGGTTATTCCACATATCTGTTCATGAGGGTTTTTGCTTATCTTCGGACTTGTTCAAAAAAAAAAGTGTTTTTGTGAGTGTGTTTACATTTGTCTGTGTGTGTGTGTGTGTGTGTGTGTGTGTGTGTGTGTGTGTGTGTGTGTGTGTGTGTGTGTGTGTGTGAATGTGTTCATGAAAGCTGATTGTATGTGTCTGTGAACGCAGAATAGATTGTGCATGTGTGTATAAGGGAGAGTGAACGGTGCATGAGAGAATGAATGGTGCATGCATGAAAACAGTTCGTATGTGTGTGTGAATGCAGCAGAGACTGTGTACAGATGTATGAGACAGAGTGAGTGTATGCCACTGAAGGAGGTTAAAAAACGTTTTCTTTCTGCTTGCTTTACCTCAGCCTTTGTACCTCCGGTAACAACTGTCTTAAAGGTATGTTTTGTTTAGCTTTTTAAACCACTGTTCCTCTCTCCACAAACTAAAATAGCTAGAACTACCCAATCATCTCACCTATACTCAACTGACTCTTGCGCACTAGCTCATTTTCAACCCCTCCCTCTGTCCCTCCCTTTCCTCTGCCTTTAAAATGTACCTACCTGACAGAGTACTAAGGTCTAACAACCAAAATCTATTAGAAGTGTACAAACCAACTCATCCCCCAGGCAAAAATCTTCTATCCTATGGTCTAGCACGTCTCTGGAACTCTCTACCTCCATCCATTCATACCAACTCTAATCGCTTTATTTTCAAAAAAAATCTCTTCACTCACATCTAGTATCCCAGTGGGAATGCTCCTGCTCCCACCCCACATAATTTACGCTGGCAATTTCCATCTTCTTTTCTTTCCCCTCTTTACACTAGCAATTTCCTTTTACCATCTCCCCAACTCATGCATCCCTGTAATTACTAAGCTGTTTGCAAATAATGCATTAGGTTGCACATCTTAAGTGTATGCTTCATAATATGTAATGACTTCTCAGTATTTATTTTGTAATGTTCCTTTTACTAGTCTGTATCATCTGTAATGTTCGTCACTAGTCTGTACTATTTGTAATGTTTGCTCTAGTCTATAACACTTGTAAAATTATAATCTAAAACCTATTGTAACCTTTATTGTTTTTGGAGCTTTTCTCCCCAGGACTCCATTGAAAACGGGTTCATATTGGCCCAATGGACTATCCTGGTAAACCAACTGCAAATAAAATAAATAAATAAATTAATTAATTAATTAATTAAAGACATTACACAGTGAATCAGCTAATCAGTATTTAAGCTGGACAGCTTTGTGCATGTTTGTTCCACCACAGTGCATTTTTGACATTAAGCTTTAGGGTCTGGTCATTACATAAGATGTTAGCCTGATCAAGCCTCTTGTTAGAGTAGTGGATTACCCATTGCAGAGCATGTAACATTCAGTTTGCAGTCATCCAGCAGACTTAGTCAGCCATAGTTCTTTGACTTCCACCTTCATTCTGGAAATGTAAACATCAAAAAGAGGGGCAAAGGGCAGAGCTTTGGTGAACACCACCAGTAACATTCTTTTTTTTTAATTTTTTTGTTGTAAGATTTTTTTTTTAATTAATAAAATTTCAGACGTAACTCAAGAGCACTAGCAGTCACACACAGGCCATACCAATGGTGTACGTAACCATGACATACTGTAAAATACTGTAATTCAAGTAAACAAATAGAAGCTGCATGTTCTTTAAGTCATTTAATGAGAACATTTCAAAAGATAAAAGTTTTGAATTAAAAATTGTTTGAGAAAAGACAGATGTAAACTGCAGGTACTGTAAAAAAACATATAATAAAGTAGCTTAGTACTAAAAACTTATAATAAAGTAGCTTAGTACTTTAACACTGACTTATAATAAAGTAGATTAGCACTTTAACACTCAGAAAGCCACAATGGTGCAGTGGTAGTATTGTCGCCTCACAGCAAAAGGTTCTCCCATTCGATTCTTAGCTGGACCACCTTCTGTATGGAGTCTGCATGTCCTCCCCTCGGTTGAGTGGCATCCGAAAGACACGCATAAATGGGCATGCCTTCATTGAAGGTTGGGCGTCGAGCTGGCACCTCGGCACTGTAAAAATCTACTGCCAATCATTAGCAGACCGGAGTTCCACTGTGGCGACCCCTAACCGGGAAAAGCCGAAAGAAGAACAGTACTTTAACACTCAGTAGCATATCAAACAAATGTTAAGTTATCAAGTCTTAAAAAAGCATGAGTGTTGACATACATCAGCACTGTCTGGCTGCTTAGCTCATGTCAAAAGGGAGCAAGGTGGAAATCCAAATCAGCCCAAATCTCTCTACCTTTTTTCTCCTCTGTGCTAAAGCTACAACTGCACACAAATTTGTTTGAAGTATCTGCCAGCATTCCACAATTTGATGAGTGTCCTCCACTCTCCAGTGTCTTGTAATGGACTTTTTTACCACTAATAGCATTATAGACAATAACTTGGATGGGGAAACTTCATAGATGAACCCAAACACAACTAGGTCTGTACGAGTATAATGAGTGTATGTCTTCATTTTTATCCACATCTCCAAAACACCTTCCAAAAATCTAGGATTATGGGGCTGCTCCAAGTTTTATGTTCCAAATTAGGCAAAGTTTCATCTTTATGGCAATGGCAGCATTTTGAGTGTAATGATGTAGCAAATAAACTCATTTTTGGTATTAGAAACAAGTGAAATAGGCACTTCCAGGAAAATGGTTTACATTTCAGAGAGGCAAGCATTTTAAATGGATTCCACACTAGTGATTCCAATTGAGCATCAGACGACCAATGTCCTCTGCTGTGCAAATACAGCTGTTGTACAATTGTGGTTGTGTTAAAGTACAACTTTACTAGAGCTCGATAGATTCCTGTAATACCGATCTTCCTATAGGACTTCCACTTTGTGAGAGATTCCATGAGTTGAAACAGGGATTCATCCAGTGTTGACTGAAGGTGGGAACTACCAAAGAGTGATGAAAATAGAGATTAATTTGAAATTAGAAAAGCATATGTTTTGGTGGAAGATAGTTTTGCATCTGCATGTTGTTTCATGTCCTAAGCTTACCATTTTGAAAAAAAAAAGCTGAAATGGGAAGATCAAACCCCTCTCATGCCATGTTTGAATAGAAAAGGACAACTGAATAGGAATAAACTTTGGGATGGCAAAGTATGGAAAAATAAACAGGGGAAGAATTCTGGTGTCATCTATCCTCTTGAAAGTTGCAACCTATCCCTTTTAAGTGTATTTAAATACTGGGAATTCCATAATGTGGTAGACTGATAAAAATAATCTATTGCAATAGTTCAAATGATAAAATGTTTCTTTTGCATTTTGTGCCTGAGTAATGGAAGTCTGGTGGGAAGAAGATCTAAGTCCACAGCTTGTGCCAGCAATGCCATTCCATGAGTCAGAGTGCTTGGAGGCACAGAGATCCAAAATAAACCTTAGAAGAGAGGCCCGATGAGTCCAAAATAAACTTGGAAGGTGGAGGCCTCCACAGGATTGTGGCACATAATAAGACATCCTGTGCTCCTCTAGGATAGCAAGGGGCCCACAGAAAGTGCTGGATTTGTTTATCCCACTTCTGTAAAAGAGAGCCTCTTGGGCAAATTCTGCATTGGATATAATTATGCTAATTTTATGTCCCATGCTTTTAAGTGCAGCTTTATCTCAAATGAGATATTCCACCCATCCTATTCAGCCAAAGCCTAGTGGAGAATTTGTGTCAGTAGCATTCTTTTGTGTGGAAGAGATATCTCTATAGCCCTTATAGTTGGTTATTTAACAGATGATAATGAGACTAATGTATGTTTGTTTGGGTCAGCTTGTCAATAACACTAGTCCAGATAGGCAGTATGGACAGAGTAGTCTATGTCCATGGCCTCTGTAAACTTTTGAAGAAACTGGTTAGACTGAGTAGAGGGGATATGCATTGGCCTCAGGATCAGAATAAGTTGAACCACCACTCTCAGCATTATTGACTGTCATGTCTGACATTCCTGATATAGTTAAAGAAGGCTACATTGTTATATTTGGGGACAGTGAGGGATACATTGTTGTCTTTGGGGACAGCGGTGAGTCTGAAGTAGCCTTATACACATGTTTAGGTCCCTTTTGTGGTAATGGAACTAAGCTTTCTTATAAGTGGCATATAGTCCTTTCATCTTGATAGATTATGAGAATTCAACAATAACAGTTTATTCCAGAATTTTCCATTCTATGTTTTGTAAAATATGGCCATATGCCCCTATGCAGTCTTTTAAATGAGAGTTAGAATCAGAAGTCTATGCAGCAATTTTGGTAAGAAGTTCAATGGGGGACCACTTTTATTTTTTTAGGTCATCATAAAGCTGTAAGTTATTGGCTTTGGAGTAGTCCATATTGTAGTAGGGCTCATTAATGGAGTGATACTAGTTCAAAGGGAGAAGAATTCCTGGTGGCCAGACTTTACCAGGGAAAAAAGAACATACATAGGTTGCTGGCATGGATGATATTTGTAATAATACGTTCAAAAAAGATTTGCTCTTCTAGTGAGAGGTAGACAACTTGGAAACTGGTTTTCACAGAATCTAAGAAGCACTATGCATGTCTATTGCTGGTACTAGACATTTCCCAGATAATGAGAGGGGAAGCTGAAGTCACATAAAAGCAATGCATTGGTTTTAACAGATATCTTTTCCAAATGATTTGGGCATATATTGTGATTGGCAGAAGAGATGAAAAGCACACTATACTGCACAATAATCTGATATTTACTTTTGTGTCAAGTGACTAAACATTCAAGAAGCTCTAGGTGTGTGTTATATGGGAAATCTAGTACAAGATTCTTGGGTCATTCATAAATACAGAGATGCCGTTCCCTGTTTGACAAAATGAATGGCAAATGTTAAACTGAGGTATTCAAGGAGTGATATTCCTATGATTTAGTAGCACTGTAAATATGGATATGTTTGATAGTTTAAAAGAGCTCAAGCTTTGACATTTTTTTTTATTTAAACTACTATGCACTGCCACACTGATACAGGCTTAATTGGAATTTACTATGTTGGTATGCCCATGAAATGGCTTTACCTAAAACAATGCTCTATGGGGGTTGCAAAAAGTTATAGCCAGTATACAGAAGTCATGAAGATGGAAGTATAAGCCATCCATGACAAAGCTGTTTGGCCTCTTAATGATCCCCTGCCATGCTAACACACTAGTCACTCATGACAGACACAAGCTAAGTGTCCAATTGCTAAAAGTAATTATTTTGTCTCTGTACTATGCTGCCATTCCAGGTGATGGAAGAACAGTGCTTAAGACTACTTTTATTTTGGAAGATGAAAGGGGAGCTCCATTGTATCCATCTGCATTTCCTCTATGGTAGCACACCTCTGATTATTGACCCCCACATGGGCCACCACAGGGCTACAGTTTTATTCAGTATGGAGAATTATAATAGCCCTAGTCACACCACAGATTAGGACAGCCAGCTTACTGTCAACCTTTCCTTGTCGAGAATGTTGAAAGTAGACTCTGTCTACCTAACTATAGTATTACTGAGAGCTAGAACTTTACTGTAGGAGGCTGCAAACATTGGGGAGCATATGGGTATTGGCTTACAGCACTGGTGTCCCATCATGGAGATAGCAGGACAGGGTGAGAGTCTAGGTGTAGTGGCATATCTAGTTGTCTGACTCTTGCTTGTGAGACATCTAGGAGACTTAGATAATGATTTTTTTTTACTATTGCAGCATAAGTGGATTTAATTCCAGAATGCTGTGGTGTAGGTATGATGCTTGCCAAGACTGGTAAATATTGATAGACCTGTCTCCAATTTGAATTAATATTTGCATCTCTCTTAAATGATGTCTATGTTAGCTAAGAATGATAAGGTGCCTATAAACATGGGGCAGGTGCTACATTGCCTCAAATTGCCAAGTGTAAGTACGCTCAACATGGCCTCAAAGTGCCAAGTGTATATCGGCTCGGCACAGAAGGAGATAGAACAACTGTGAACCCATGATGTAGAAACTGATGAAGGCTAAGTAGTTCTATATGGATCTGGTGAAGTTTGGTGATGAAGTTAGGAGACGAGGAAAGGATAAACAGGTTAGTTTATTAGATGGATCAGCCAGATAAGTTTGACATTTTTGCTTGTCTTGTTGCATTTCTGATTATACTCAGTAGTTGCCTGAGTGAGCTAAAGGTTATTACTTGCTGACTACTACCAGCATAGTGGTACCATATATTTTAGGCATTTTTTCTTGGCTTTGTCAGTCATGTGTAATTTAGGTGGGAGGAGGCTCATTAATATCTAATTGTTATAGTACTTTACTGAATTACTCAGGTATTCTCCTTACTGATGATAATGAGTCTGTGTTACATAACAGCTGCACAAGGTAATATAATGAATGCCTATTCAACAGGTTCTGTGGAGTAATTATCACCTGTGGCTGAGCACGCTTAACCATGCAGTAATGAAATGCATGTTATTAGCACATTATCAATAAGTGCAGTTGCAATATATCACTGAGTCATTATCACTTTTCAGGCCAAACTCTCAGCAGCTGTCACTGTTATTCACATAAGTAGAAGTCCTTATCACATTGATGAATGCACAAGCCAGCTATGGGTTTTTCTCCACTTGGAGTGATTGCAAGCCACCTCCAGCACCAGTTTATTTCTTTCATTTTTATAATTTCAAGAAATATAACAAATATATAAGGCAAATCTGGACATAGATTTTAAATATTGTTAGTTACTCAAATAGCAGGATTTGTGCTAGAATGTATTTTAGGAAGGACATGAATAGATATGGTATTATTTATTGACTTATGTCCTCTGTGATTTGCCAAAAAAACACACATTTTATGAGAAACAGACCACAACTATGAAGCTAAATCTGGACAGTTGAGAGTTATGCAACTTCCTACATTCTCACACATAGCAACACACTCACATAGGAGTAGTAACTAATACTTATGCATAATTCACAATCTTTCATGTATTTTTCCAGTCCGTCAGGGTAGATAACAAGTTCTGTTTTACAGTTTACAGTAAAATATTTTTTACAGAAATTGTGAGTAGATTTTAGACTTGCTACAGGTGAGATGAAATAACAAACCATTTGCAATGTTAGGCTCCAGATTTACTATCCAATCCCATCATACCTCAGCTTTTTGGGGCATTTCAGAATATCACGAATGTACACCATAATGAAGCACCTTTTTAGTGCAGATCCGTATATGTTATTATTGTTGTGTATTATTATTATTATTATTATTATTTGTATGTTATATATTTTTCCTTTAATTGAGAATGGAGTGTCTGATGAATAGTTTTTGCCAACTGTTTCAATTTTAGCTTCAGTTCTTCTCATTCCGCTTGTAAGCATTCTCATTAGGACTTTGGTTATGAAAATTATGATATTGTTTCATATCTGGTGAACAACTTTGTCAGGGAACATGTCAGCATGCTAAGTAGTAGCTCATTTTGAAGACAGTATTAGTACTTGCAAGATATAAAAAGAACGGTATCCATATGCCATACACATGTCCAGATATCACAGCTTGTTTGGGACCATGGTTATGAGAATTATGATATATTTTCATATTTTGCTAAATAACTTTATCACAGAACATGTCATCAGGGTAAGTAATACCTCATTTTGAAGGCAGTATTAGTAGTTACAGGATGGAAAAAGAACTGTGTCTGTATGTAGGACAACTGTACAGATATCATATTTGGGTTGGGACTTCGGTTATGAAATTATGTTTTTTTTTCATATTTTGGTAAATAAGTTTGCTAGGGAGTATGTAATTGTGCCAAGTGATATTATGATTTTTTTCATATTTTGGTAAATAAGTTTGCTAGGGAGTATGTAATTGTGCCAAGAAGAAGACAGTGTTAGTCCTTACGACATGATAAAATAACTGTGTCTGTATGCTGTACACATGTAGAGATATGATAGTTTGTTTAGGACTTAGGTTATGGACATTTTGAATTTTTTAATATTTTGGTAAATAGCTTTGCTAGGGAGCATGTAATTCTGCCAAGTGATACCTCATTTTGAAGACAGTGTTAGTCCTTACAACATGATAAAAGAACTGTGTCTGTATGCCGTACACATGTACAAATTTCACAGTTTGTTTAGGACTTAGGATATGGAAATTATGATTTTTTTTCATATTTTGGTAAATAACTTTGCTAGAGAGCATGTAATTGTGCCAAGTGATATCTTATTTTGAAAACAGTGCTAGTCCTTACAACATGATAAACAAACTGTGTCTGCATGCTGTACACAAGTGCAGATATCACACTTTGTTTAGGACTTAGGTTATGGAAATTATGATTTATTTTAATATTTTAGTAAATAACTTTGCCAGGGAGCATGTAACTGTATCAAGTTATACCTCATTTTGAAGCCAGTGTTACTCCTTACAACATGATCAAATAACTGTGTCTATATACTGTACACATATACAGATATCAAAGTTTGTTTAGGAGTAAGGTTATGAAAGTTAAATAACTTTGCAAGGGAGCATGTCAATGTGCTAAGTAATACCTCATTTTGAAGACAGTATTAATAGTTACAGCATGGTAAAAGAACTGTGTTTGTATGCTGTACACGTACAGATATCAAAGTTTGTTTAGGACTTAGTTTACGGAAATTATAATTTCTTTACATATTGTGGTAAATAACTTTGCAAGGAAGCATGTCAATGTCCCAAGTAATACCTCATTTTGAAGACAGTATTACTCCTTACAACATGGTAAAATAACTTTGTCTGTATGCTGTACAGATACACAGATATTACAGTTTGTTTAGTCTTGTAGTATTATGAAATTATAGATTTGTAATATTTCTCATTAGTATGGCCATATCTTTGCAAGGGAGCATGGTGACAACACAAATGAGGCATCATTTTGAAGCTGACATTGAGCCACACAACTTGTCTTCTGACATGTAGTCTCTATTACAGGTGGTGAGATATTATGGTGTATTTATTTATCAATTATGAGAAATATAATATTAATCATATTTCTGTGAATATCTCCGTAATGGAGCATCACACAGTAATAATTAAGGTTTCATTTTAAAGCTAACATGCATACAAACAAATTAATTACAAATTGTAGGGGTCTCCATAGTACATTCACCAATATTTTGTGATTTGTTGTACCAAAAAGGTAAAAATATGCACAATATCAGCATTCCTTGGCAAATATTTAATAATGACTTACATACACACTATCAATATTTACAGTGTTGGGAAGGTCAGTGTCTAATGAACAACTTTTGCTTTTACGCTTTTAGTCTAGCTCTTATGGTTTAAGAGTTATGAACATTTGTTTTCTGTATGGTATTATAAATGGATTATCTGAAAATAAGCTCAGGCTGCACTGTTATTCCTATGGTGGAAGTAAGCAGGCAGCATTTTCTGAGCTGCTCCGGAGGGAATGAGTTAAGGGTGTCCACACTCATGCAACCAGCTTATTTTACTGATTTGTATTTGCATATGTTTTTCCATAAGAGGTTATGTTTTTAATTGAATCATACAGGCTATATGTCACATTAAAGGTGGTAATTGTTTTGAAATGAGTCATTGTGGTGTCATGTTTCAATTGCACAAATACCAGCCATTGTAACAGGGGTGTGTACACTTTATATCTACTGTAGCTGTATGAAGTCAGCAATACCTGACCTGTAAAACCAGCCTCCACCAAGGTAGAGTAATCCCCTTTGGAGGACAGCAGCAATACACAAACCACATAATAGGCTGCTATATTGGCTGTACAGGGACACATAAGTGCAGGCAACAACTTGGAAGCATGTCCACCTCTATCTGAACAAGCATGTAAGTTCACAGGTGACTCCCTGTAAGGCTAACTATGACTACTAATCAGATATATCCACACCACCAAGGCCAATCACAAGGTTGTCTCCATATATATTGTCAGTCTCAAAGGCAACAACACAACTCACCATGTACTGGTGGTAAATCACACCACATATACATATGCCATGGCTATAGGCAACCTGCATCAGACAGGTTAGGTGGGAACATCACCACCCTTCCCCCCTCATTTGTATAGGGGGGTATACATATCAACCGCATCCCTCCCCTCATCAATGGTGAGCAGGTACATATTGCCTACTTATGGCCACAACAGCAAGTCTCAATGGGGCCTGATAACATCCCTGTCTGCCCCCTACATGAACTCAGGCATGTGCTCATAGCTCCATCACACACTATAGTTAAACACAGCCTTGCCACCATCCACACCCCATACACATGGAAGATGGCCACTGTCATCCCTCTATACAGAAATGAATGGGGAATATAGGATTATGCAATTAACTGTCCATCATTGGGGGGAATATGACACATTAGGGTCAGGAGTGCAATCCAAGCTGATATTGTTGTGATAGATTAGAGGATTATGGTGTAGTTATGAGTGGTGGTGACTAATATCCACTGTTGATGTGCAATTTGACAACTGTATGAGGTCCTGTGATGTGTTTTCCTGTTTATGTCTTCCAGGTGCAACGTAAAAGGCAAACATGCCTCCCTTTATGTAGGCAGAAACATCAATCATCATTGAAGTATTAACACAACAGCATGCAATACTCTTCAGTTGAACACTACAAGATCTGCGGGAGAGTACCGCCCTGTGGAACGACCTTGTCCACAGGGTAAATGATGTCGGCCTGCATGGCCGAACATATGAGCAGCTCCAGCATCGTGCTACTGACCTCATACGCAATGACCGGAGGCAGGCTGCTGCTGTAGTGAGGGACCACCTATCCATAGGTGGGGGCACAATCTTCCAGGCCCCAGTGACACCAACCGATGAGCTCCATGCCAACCTCGAGGCAACCACCAGAAGCATCCCACAGGAAGCTGAAGAAAGCATTGTGGAGGGGGGTTGCACCCACACAATGGACGAGGAGCATGCAGGTAAGGCTGAAATGCACATTACTAAAATAGTGTTGCATATATAGTTGTATCTGTATAGTATCTACATGCATATGTCAGATAAGATAGTAGGTGTGGTTGGTGTTTTGTAATACACACAAGTGCATGTCTATGGTGATGGGCATCATATTTTTTAGTATTAGGGTTTGTACTGTTAATGTGCAGAAATGCTGCTTCCACCCTGTACCAACACCACGTAAGAGTCTGCTAGCAATACCTCTCTCCTACAGCTATTTAAGTCCTTCGGGTCTACAAGTGGGAAGGCAGCCTGTAGCTGGTGAGTATGGAATTGTTTTGTTGTGGTTTGCCAATATCCTGGGCATATTAAGGCTATGCTATTTGTCATGCACACATATATCACACTTAGCCATAATGCATGATGTGCATGTTCACTTTTGTTGTTAACTGTAGTGCATCACAGTGGTCACCATGGAGGCATATCTGAAGGGTATGTAACATTCCTGTTGCATACCTCATAACCTGTCAGTGCAAGATGTCTGGACAGAGACCAACAAAATGGGTGGACAAATGGCCTAAAGTAGGAACATGCATGACACATTAATCTTATACAGTGGATACAACAGTGTACACACCTGTTAAGATGTTAAGTGTTTCTGATATATACAATAACAGACAATAATATTACATTCCACACCTTTTCCAACCTGTAATGTGACCATAACATAAACAATTAACTTGTAAAACAGACATATGTTAGGGCTCCAAATATGGGGTATACAAACCTTACAATATGCTGGATGCATATGTGTGCACATCCTCCAAATAACATATTGTGGAGGCAGCTTGTGATGTACTAACAGCATTCACTCTGCTTGTGTGCACACCTGTCATCAGGTGCAGAGAATCAATGTAAAACTAACTAATGGTCTGCTGTCCAAGCAGTATGTTCATGACATTTGCTCAGTTGCTTGCAACAGAAGCAGCCACGTCTTGCACTCATCTTACAAAGGGTCAAAGGGATCTCATATCTGAAAGTTATCAGTCAGCAGTAGGGTACACCAACATTACCACAACATTGCATATACCATGGAACACAGTGCAGATAGTCATCTACAGGTGGATTAACTATGGGACAACAGTGCTGTTAAAAAGAACCAGATGTCCCTCCAAAACAGATGAAAAGACATGTTGAAAACTGGTCAAGGAGGTTGCCAGCAGACATGCAGCAACACTGATGGAGTTGCAGGAAACACTGGCAAGTACTGCCTATGTACCACATGTGGAAACAATCACCAAGATTCTGCATAAGTCTGGTCTATGGGGTAGGGTAAGTAGACGGAAGCATTAACCCACACAAAACACCATCCAGGGCTGTGTCCAAGTAGCAAAACATAACATCAAGTCTCCCAAAGACGGGTTGAAATGTGTAATGGTATAATGACACCAAGGTTCAAACCTGCAGATACTATCCCTAAAGCTACGTGTGCATCACAAGCAACACCTCACCTCACCTGAGGACCACCATCCACACATTGAAGCTCACTGGTGGCAGTGTCCAGCTTTAAGGTTGATGTTCATTAGCTGGAACAAGGACTCTATACATAGTGTAGGGAATTGTGAATAGTTCAAAATAACACTTGTGTGTGGTCCAAAGCCATAAAGCATCTGCAAGACAGCTGAGGATGGAGAGGGGTTTCAGTTTTCAACATGATAACGACCTGAAGCATACATCCAAAGCTAGCTAACAATGGCTCCATCTGAACACAATCAAGTGTATGAAGTGGGCCAGACAAAGACCAGACTTAACACCAATAGTAAACCCCAAGTGTGATCTCCAATGGCTGTGCACATGAGCTGGCCTTGCAATTTGACAGGGTTGGGGAAACTTTGTAGGGAAGACTGTCCAAATAATGCCAAGTAAAGATGTGCCATGCTGATATACCCCTTCCCAGGAAGAGTGACTGCTGTAGTTCACTTAGCATATGCTTCAAGAAGACATTGGTTTCTGGGTGTTCACACTTATGCAACTGTCATATTGTATGCATCTCATTCAGTATGTTCACAACTAACACATCTGTTTGTTTCTTGATTGGATTACACAGGTCATATGTCACATTTAAGGTGGGTAATGTTTTCAAATGCAGAAATGTGGTCTAATTTCATATCATAAAATTGCCTGGGATGTTAACAGGGGTGTGTACACTTATCATATCCACGTTAAGCATAGGAGGTTGCTGGTGTAACAGGATTTGATTGCATATACATTCACTGCTGGTGATGGGATCTGCAAATCAAAAGTATGTCATTAAGTAGTGACATCAGTCCACATATCATCCCAGTTACGTGTCAGACAAACACATAGGGGATGTGAGGAACAGAGCAAACATAAGTGCCAGACATCTACACATTCAGCAATGATTTGTACAGTTGTGAGGTATGGTCTACAGTAGATGCCAATGTGCTATACATGTCCACTGCAATATTGTGTACATGGGTGCATTGTGTGCTAGGAGAAGGGATATCACCTACGTACACAACTGATGCATCCCAGAGATGTATATTGTTAGTATCAAAGATTAAAATGGCTACAATGCATGATGTTGAGGGCCATGTTTCATGCATGGCAGCTGTTGGGTAATGTGAGGTCTGTGTAATAGCTTTGTGCTAACTCTACTGTAGGTATATGTGTGAGTGTGTGTGTGTGTGTGTGTCCATGTGTATGTCTGTGTGCATGTCTGTGTATGTGCATGTGTGTGTGTGTGTGTGTGTGTGTGTGTGTGTGTGTGTGTGTGTGTGTGTGTGTGCGTGTGTGCATGTGTGTGTGTTTGTGGAAGCCAACCATAATGTACGAGTATTAATTTACATATATTGTCTTCCGCCCACAGGTGGCGATGGGGGTCGGGGTCCCTCTCACTTGGAAACTGATGTCAGTGTCTCTGTTGACTCTGACAATGATGATAGGCATAATGAGGCACAAGCGGGGTTGTCAGGGGCTGAATCTGTGCCATTGGTTGGCATCCCACATTTGTCCAACCCATCCCTGCACACAGTCACAATGCCCACACATACCCCATCACCAGTGGCCATAGGTGAGGGACAGTCGGTGGGTGATGGCATGGGACAGGAAAGTGTGGTGATTATGGCAAGTGTGTCTGTAGACACCAGCCAAACCCAGATAACAGGTGAGGTGCCACACAGGCAGGCAGACAGGAGTGCTTGTAGGAGGACTGCTGCCCACCATGCCCCTGCCACAAGTGCCACAGTAGGTGTCACCAGACACATGTTTCTGACCATCATGGAGACACAGGCACATGTTGAACATGACACTCGACAGATTCTTAAGGTCGTGAATGCAACTCTTCCTGCTACATGTGACAACATCTTTGATCTTGCAGATGCCCACCGTTATTATGCTGAGGTCATGGATAGATGGCTGGGTGAGATGGTGGCAATCCTCGACTGTGGGATGTCTGTGATAGAGCATGTTGTGGGAGTTGGACATCAGCCATGCAGATGTAGGACAGCACCACGAACAGCTGAAGAACTACATGGCCGTTCAACATCTTGCTCCAGTAGTGAGAGTACCAGCAACATGACTGCAGGACAGTTGCTGTCCACAGCACAACACAGCAGGCCATGGGCACATGGTCCTGGCTGGTCCCAACAGAGACGTGGATCCAGCAGACAGCAGTCACTATCAGGGAGTAGTACTGCATCTGGCCTTGGGCCTGGTGGTGCCAGTGGGACCCCTGGCAGGCCAGGCTTCCATGCCCATGGCCAGAGATGGAAAACTGTACACCCTGCCATGTATGGTCTGTAGCTGTCCAACATAACCCTATGTAGGGCAGCCATATGGCAGGACTGTGTGCATCCATACACACACACACACACACACACACACACACACACACACACACACACACACACCACCATCACAGCAGGGCACCTCCATACTTACACACACCACCTCTGCATGGTCCTTTAATAAACAACCCCCTAACCCACACACATGATGTCAACCAAATGGCTCAGACTAGGCCTCTGGCAAACCCACACCACACCCTGTACATATGATGATACCTGGGCCACATCCCTGTCATACATACCATTGGTGCAGGGACATGCTAATATGGTTCTGATGCAAAGGGTGAGCTTAGTACAGTTTAGGAATGTAATGCTGTGTAACATGTCAGCCAGCATGTTTAACGGTTACACACCAGAGTGTGCAGCTGCCCAGACATGATGCATTATTGTTGTTATTAACACTGACTGAATGTGGTCTACATAATATATATTGTTTGAGTTCTAGTTATCTGTGTGTCAGCAGGATGTAGCCCAAGGGGCATGGCAGTGTGGTAACACATTGAGTGTATCATATCCAGGGTACAGCTGTATATGAACAGGTCTATATAACAGTTATTGCATGTGACACATAGCTGATAGGGCTTAGGGGTTTATGCATGTAAGTGCATGGTGGCTGATGTCAGTACCTCTTGTACAGTGGATACTGGTAAGTGTAGTGTGTGGCACACACCAGAGATTTGGGGATACCACACACACACAGAGGGCATTGTGTTGATGCAACACACTGAGAATACTGTTCACATACACACACACACACACACACACACACACACACACACACACACACACACACACACACACACACACACACACACACACACACACACACACACACACAGGATCATGATTGCCAGTGCTGGGTTTGAAACCCCTACCTATCTACTTAGTGGTAGTACAGTGTTAGGTAATTATCACAGGGGGCATGGAGCTCATAGGGTGTTGGGTTTCCAAAATACATGTATAGTGATTAATGTCATGTGCCCCTGTAAGTTATGGCAATGGGTGGTGCAGTTGGAGTGACAGTTTCCATAATACTGTCACGGACAAGTGTACACACTCCCAAACACTGCTATAAACAATGCACACACAAAAGTGTGCCAGTACTGTGATTAGCAGCCCTGCCTCTCTAACTACTTATTCCATACAGTTACATCACTGTTACACACAGCCTGGGATGTATAGGTCTGTAGAGTGTGTACAGATACCTAGACAGTTGATGTACAATGTGGCCCTTGTAGAGTGGAACATAGGACATATGCTGGGAGTACGATGGCGTAAAACTGTAAACCATAGCCACATTTCTCACTCAAACACACACAGTCAGGATACTAGTCTGGCACACACAAACATACACACAAACACACTTGGCAGAACTGTGAGTAGAACCACTACCTGTCTAGATATGGCTATTAAAGTGCTATGCATGTATTGTACATGCCACAGAGCTTGTAGGGTGAAGTGTGCTCCACAGTTCCTCTAAGGTGAACAACATCCCCAGCCTTGTACAGTATGGCAATGGAGATGTACTGTGTGAGAGTGACCCCAAAATGCTGTCACCTACAGAAATATTCACAATGAGCAACACAGATACAGTCATACACACATTTGCCAGACCTGAGGTTAGCATCCTTGACTATCTTGTCAGTCAGTCCATATTGTTATGTAGTTCCTGCACACAGCACAGCTCTACTTGGGCTGAAGAGTGTCATCAGTTGCCTGTACAGTTGATGGAGACAGTGGGTCTCATACAGTGGACCTTGGGACATGTACTGGTGGTACCATGGTGTAAAAATGTAACCCCCCCACCACATTGGATATAGTACTCACTCAAACACAAGATACTGTTCTCGCACACCCACAAGTTTACCGGTACTGTGATTAAAACCCCTGCCTAGTTATTGCTACTACAGTGATATGCATTTATCACATGTGCCACAGAGCTAGTAGGGTGAAGATTGTTCCATGGTTCTCCTAAGGTGAGCAACATCACCAGCCCTTGTAAAGTATGGCAATGTGCAGTGTATTTGGAGAATGAGGCCTCAAAATGCTGTCTCCTACAAATATGCTCACTCACAAAGACTTGCATAAACACACACACACACACACACACACACACACGCACACACACACACACACACACACACACACACACACACACACACACACACACACACACACACACACACACACACACAGACACACACACTAAGAACCCACCACACCTATCTACTCATTGGAAGAATAGTGTTACACAGGTACTGCAAGCTCTAGGGAGCCCATAGGGTGAAAAGTGTCACAAGGTACCTTCAAAGTGATTTACATCACCAGTCCTTTCTAAGTATGGCAATGGGGGTTGTAGTGGGTGAGAAGGGCCTCAAAGTATTTTCACCTACAAGTTTACAAACTCACAAAAACTGTTATACTCAGTAATGCATGCACACACATTTGTCAGTAATGAGGTCCATAGGTGCAGGTGTTCATAGGTGTGTACCAGGCTAATGTCCATGAAGATATGAGAAGAGTAGGCCATATGAGTACCCTGGCAGCATGCCACCTGACATTTGTCAGCAGTGCATCTATCAACTACTGCCATTTGAGTGATACCCAGGGTGGTAGTTAAATTCACCATCCACTCATCTGGATTTCTTCTGTAGAGGGCCTGTGAGGTGCTCCAATTGACATGTATGCAACATATATTGCATAATGTGGACAGTGTCTGGGTATGGACCTGTCCCCAAGTATCTTCTGTTGAATGTGGTACTGCGGTTGAGGTATCCATGGCATGTGGTGCATACAGATTGGGGTTTTCTAGCTGTGGCATTCGTAACGCAGCTGGGCAGACATGGTAATGTCAGTCAAGCATGGATCACCTGTAAGTAGCCATGATCTGACCAGGAAAACTTGTAGGTAATGGGCCCTGTCCATATAGGACAGTTGTTTCATGCCTAGGGTCCTACATGTGAGGTACACTTGCAGCCTACCCAGTTGTTAAAGGTGTCTAGTGAGGTACATGGCAAAAGGGCCATTTTACATGATGATTGGCCTAATGAATGGAGAGTAGAGGAAGACATTGACCTCTTCATTCCTGGATGAAACACCATTAGTTATGTGATGTGCCACATGGAATGACTTTCTGTCCACAGTGGCAATGTGGTGGTCAGAAGAAACGTTGCTGTCAACCTGTGTTCCCAGACCTCCTATAAGGCCTTCTGTGTCCTGTGGACTACTAGTGATGTGGTCATTTGTGGAAAGCACATTGATTCAACAGGGGATTGCTACATATTTCTTGCCATTGAGCCTAAGGCCAGTGTCCTGACAACAGTTGGAGGTGTCAGTGGTGACTTTATGTAGGATGTAAACATATTATGGGGATATAAACATAGCCCCCAACTTGCAATTGTCTGCAAACATTGTTAGCCAGAGTCCATTCTTTTTGGGCTGGATGTCATAGGCACACATAAACAATAGGGGACCCAGGACAAGACTATGTGGTACTCCACTCATGACTGGTTGGCAGTCTGACATGGAGTCCACTGATTTCACACTGTGGGTTCCATCTGTGAGCCAGTTTGCAGCCCACTTAATGACATAGGGATTGATGACTAGATGAGTGTGTTTGTCTATGATTCTTGACTGGTGAATTGTATCAAAGGAGTAGAAGGGCCGGCTATCTTGTTTCTGACTCCATATGGTTACATATGGTTATTCCACATGCAAAACAATGTATGGGACTGCAGAGTGTCCACAGCTACCACAACAGCGGTTGACAACAGTGGGCCCTGTACAGTAGACATTTGGTAGTGTACTGGGTGGACCACACAAAAGTGTAGCAAAACCCACCCCCAATGGATATGGATCACAATGGTAGACACACACACACACGCACACACATGCACACACACACACACACACACACACACACACACACACACACACACACACACACACACACACACACACACACACACACACACACACACACACACACACTCTTGCCAGGAGTGAAATTCAAACCCCTGCCTATCTAGTTATTGCTACTACAGTGTTATGCATTTATTGCATATGCCAAAGAGTTTATAGACTGAAGGGTGTCCAAACATACTTCTAATGAGAGTGACTTCAGCAGCACATGTAAAGTATGACACTTTGAAATTTACTGGTTGTGGATGAACACAAAATACTTTAACCTACAGATATACACACACACTCACACAAACAGACACACTTTTCTATTTTCCAGGGCTGAGATTAGAACCCCCTACCTAATTTGTTTATTGCACTACAGTATCACGCAGTTATTGCAAGTGTCACACAGCTTATAGGGCTGAGGGCTTTCCAAAGGTATATTTATAGGTAACTGACATCAGCAGGAGTGCTAAAGTAGGTCACTGGGAAATGCACTGAGTGTGAATGGCCTCAAAATCATTACCCTAAAAACACACACACACACACACACACACACACACACACACACACACACACACACACACACACACACACACACACACAAACTCTCACACAAAGATTTCCATTTGCCAGTACTGAAATTAGAACCCCTACCTAACTAGTTTATTGCACTATAGCATCACACAGTTATCACAAGCACCACACAGCTTATAGAACTGAAGGCTGTCTAAAGGTATCTTTATAGGTGACTGACATCAGCAGGAGTGCTAAAGTAAGACAATGGGAAGTGTATGGAGTGTGAACGGCCTCAAAATCATACAAACACACACTCTCACACAAATTAACACACTTTTCCATTTGCCAGATGCTAAAGTAGGGCAACGGGAAGTGTACTGAGTGTGAATGTCCTCAAAATCATTACCCTACATACACAGACTCTCACACAAACAGACACACTTTTCCATTTGCCAGGAGTGAAATTAGAACCCCTACCTAACTAGTATATTGCACTATAGTATCACGCAGTTATCACAAGCACCATACAGCTTACAGCGCTGAGGGCTGTCCAAAGGTATCTTTATAGATGACTGACATCAGCAGGAGTGCTAAAGGAGGGCAATAGGAAGTATACTGAGTATGAATGGCCTCAAAATCATTACCCCCCCACACACACACACATTTGCCAGGACTGAGATTAGAACCACCTACCTATCTTCTTATTTGCTGTAGTATGTTACGCATTTATCGCACATCCTTACAGGTCTCAGGCTTGGCCAAAGGTTCATCTAAGGTGACATACATCAGCAGATCTTCGAGAGTGGGGCTATGGGATGTGTACTGGGCCTCATAATGGGGCTGTCTCTATCGCTGCCTCTTCCCCATGTCTATGTGTGTGTATACTTGACATATTGTAGTATGTTGGCCTTAAATATGTGCATGTGTCACACAGAATGGATGCAGATTTACCACATATGTGCCAACTATAGCTGGCTGTGGGATTTCCTGTCCAATGTATGTGTGTGTGAAAACCAAATGGTTTACATATTGGTGTGTGTGCACAGACATCTGCAAATAACAGATATCTATAGTCCACTGTGGTTTCAGACATGGGCTTTATTTTCTCTAAGTGCAGGATTATGCCCAGTATCAGCTTCTATATTGATTGTGGGAATCCATTCCAGGGAGAGTTGTACTCCAGTTCAGGGTTTTGTGTGCTATAGCTATACCTAGCAACTTGTTTCTGCAGGATATCTGTAGATAGGTTGCCAATATGGAGACACGATGGGCCAAACATAGGGGGATACTGTAACTATGGTTCTTATTACTGTCTGTGTTGCTTGTGTAACATGGTTGGTTTTAGCAGAGATTCTCTGACATATGTACTGTTTTACACTGTAATGTATTGTGTCATTAACTACTGACAGATATCATTGGTTGATCACAGTTATTTACCACGGAAATACAAGAGGAATGAAGCAGAGAGCAATATTCTGAGGCAAAGTCTAGACATTCTGGCATAATCCAGCCATTGTGGAGGGCTGGCTACAGCCAATTGACTGATGGATCTGTGTAAATGGTCCAGCACCTTGGGGATATGCTGGCTGAGGATCCCCTTGTTGTGGATTTTCCAACTTAACTGAATGGCCATATCCTGGTGTGGGCATACCTCTCAACTGTACAGATTCTACCAGGTTATCCAGAGCCAGGCCTCATATCAGTTTCCCTTCACATTGGGGTTTACAAGCAGGTTTGTTGCTATTCATTCAGAGGTTTGCAGTCAGGTGGATGTATGGCCAGACATTAGAGTTTCAGACTTCATACCCTCCTAGACATCCATGCTTCTACACTCCCTCTGTTAGTCTATCCTCTTCCTAACATTATGACAGCAATATCTCAGAAGTATCCCTATAGTTGGTCCTTTATCCCAGCAGTATGTATTGCTTGGTCCACAGTTCTTGCCCTAGGATGTGGAGAGACATGCTACTGGCATTTGTTTTCTGTTTTCTGTGTTAGGTTGTTAGGAACCCATTGCATTCCATACAATGGCACTATGAGTGCAGCATGGGCATTTGCCAGAGACCTGTAGACCATGCAAGACTGATGCTGGCCATCGGTTGCAGGGCAGTGCATTCTGTCATTCATACATTCACAGGCTGCAAGCCAGTGGATCCCTCTGGGCTGACAGTGGTAAGTGGGTCAGGTGTTACTGGCATTCCTTCCTCTTCTTGTTGCTGCATCAGTCTGGGTGTCATCAAGCACGCAGTATCATGTGTGTTTTCCCCTACTCAGTAGGGTCATTCTGACATAATTCACAACAGCAAGGATCAAACCAGCGTAATACCTGTGGCTGTTGGGGTGGTGACCTGAGTGCATGTGTGATTTGGAAGCTTGTGGCACTTGCTCAGAGGTATAATGGTGACCTTCTCCTCATCTCATCTTGTGTGTTGAGATCAGCAGTCTGTCATTATTTTATAACTGTGGCTTTTGTGATCTTCCACTGATTGGCCAGACAACTAGTATTTCATGGTAGAGAGACAACATATGTGATGCTAACCTCTATACATTATTCCAAAGTTGTGGGCAGTTGAGAGTTATTATAGACACTGACTGTGTAGGGTACTTCCAGCTATGTAGTGTTTCTATGTATGGCCCCCTGTTCATGGCCTGTCCAGCTTTCCGCCGGTAACTGATATTGACATCTGGACAATGTGTACAACTGCTAACATAGGTGTAGCTGCAGGCAGATTAGTTGGCACTGCAGTTCCTGGGACATGGCCCTGTCAACCACAGTGCTATACCTAGGCCACTGAGACACAACATCCAGGGGCACTTGGTGACCACTTCCTGCCAATATTAACCACACACATACTTAACACATTGACCCCTGCATATTGTGGACATCCAGCAGATTATCATGTTGATTGGGACAAGTCTGGCAATGTGTGCTCCACTGATATTACTCACAAACATGAACGTTACTGGATTTTTATGTGAGGGGAGGCACACCTGACAATTTTACACATTTGCAATGACAGTGCTGGTATTTCACTTACTCTGTTTGCTTCCATTTAGTATTGTATTGTGCCCTATCTTGCAGAATGGTGGCATATCAGTAGAGAACACAGGAGAGATTGTAATGGCATACATTTCAATTTCAGACGTCTTACCCTTCGGAACCTTACTGCAGTTGCCATGCCTGTTGTACATGTCTGTGTAGGTCTGTAGGGGGTATGTTCATCATTGCCAGCATGTGTGTTCCTTTGCCCGACCTTTCTTTATGGTCACCTGCACCTGTACTGCTGGGTGAAGCTGGGGTGGGTATGGGAATCCTCACTGGCATTCATGTGTGTGACCTATGGCCACCCAGTTAGTTGGCCTCCCATATATACCACAGAGGGAGTTGTCACCTTGAGTACTACTGCCTAGTATGGTGACACCAGTATTTGTTATGGATTTCCTGCTGTCCCACATAGCTGTCACTTGTCTGTTGCTATCCCATTCATCCACGCAATTCCCTTTCATGCTTGCATCCATACCATAGATATAATTATTGCAACATACTACTTCATTCACTAATTGTTAAGAAGAGTGACTTACCTTGTGCCTGAGGCAGTTCTGGGGATGGTGCTTGAGGGCTGACTATGTTGGATGCATGCAGTACACTGCCTATACATGGTAAGGCACAGGTAGTGTCATGTTTGGCATCCCTTTTACTGTATGTGCAAGTTAATGAGAGGTTTCAGTCCCAGGGTCCTTACTGTGCCAGTGTGTTTGCTATGTGTTGCCTCATTGCCTAGGCATGGGCATACTGGGCACGCCTCCATCTGCCTACAGGGGAAGGCTCAGGATGTTCCTCCTCTGAGTCCCTCTGTGCCTGTGATGACCTTGGCAATGATGGGGAGCTGAGTGGCCCTTCCCTGTGTGTTCCTGCTGCAGCTGTTTCCACAGGAACATATTGTGTAGCATGGCACATAATATGAACATGTGTGCACATGTGGATGGAAATTACTGAAAGGCTGCACTAGATATGTCAACAGAAGAACAGTAGAACCGTGACTTGAGCATCCCAAACACATGCTCTATAATGATCCTGGTTTGTGCATGTGCCTCATTATGGTGTTCTTGTGTGTGTGTGTGTGTGTGTGTGTGTGTGTGTGTGCATTTTTGATGGGTGCCATCATCCAGAGCTCCAGTGCATAGCCAGCATCCCCCACCATATGGCCATATGGGATGTCCCCCTGGCAAATCCCTGACACAACTGTGAGGAATGCCAGATGTGGGAATTGTGACAGGTTCCAGGGCTGCCAGCACACACACATTTATGATTATGCCCTGGGCATTGCAGACAACCTGGCAGTTGATGGAGGGGAAGCCCTTGCGGTTTATGTAGGTCCTACCCTACTCACCAGGTGGTGCTTTGATGGGGATGTGCATGCTGACTAAAGCACCCAGTACCTCAGGGTATTCTGCTATATGGTGGAAGAGACTCATATAGCTGATCAACTCCTCACAGGTGCTGTGGAACTTATGTGCCCACTGGCATGTGGCAGCATGACATCCAAGAATTGGTGGAGTACCCTGGATGCTGGTGCCTGTGAGACACCCATGATATCCCCAGTTGGTCTTTAGAAATTACCTGTAGCTAGTATTCTTAAGGCTACTCATACCTTGGTATCCACTAGGATGGGTTCCCCTCTGTTGGCTCTGGGTCTGAGGCAAGGCAGGCACAGCTCAATGATTTGCTGCAGAATGTCCCTGTCCACCTTATAGCTCTTCACTATCTCCAGCTCATGTAGCCCCTAGTAGATTACCCTGGGTCTGTACACTCTACTCCTCCTCCTCACTCTGGGACGGTAGTCAGCATTATCCTCCTCACCACCCTCAGTCTCTAGCACATACTTATAGATAAAGGCAGCAGCAGCAGCCCCTAACATGTTTTGTTAGTTTTGTCAGTTTTGTCAGTTTAAAATTCCCCGACTGTGTACACTAGTGGTGTAGAGTTTGTGGGACAAAGCAGACTGAAAGGTGTTTGCATAGTTTATAGTAGTGTGTCTGATGAGCCTGGTCTACAAGGCTTTGGAACATATCATCATGGAACTTATAAACAATGACACTGGTAATCTCCAAACTCTGGACCTCATCCAGTTCGGGTTTGTAAAAGGCAGATCATGTCTCCTATACCTGATAGACTTCTTTGAAGTGGTCTCAAAAGCCATAGATGAGAGTAAGGTGGTTCACACAGCCTATCTAGATCTTGCCAAGGCTTTTGACACCATCCCCCACTCTGAAATTATAGATTAACTCACTAAACTATGTATAAATCCTTATGTCACAAGATGGGTTGCCAACTGGCTCACTGAAAGAACCCACACTGTGAAAAGTAGCACACTCCAAAATTCAACTTCAGACCAGTGACAAGTGGAGTACCACAGGGTTCAGTCCTGGGTCCTCTCCTGTTTGATATCTACTTCTCTGAAGTACAGGCTAACACAGAACATCTTTGGCTAATGAAGTTCGCAGATGACTGCAAACTAGGAGCCATAATCAAAACTCCTAACGATGAGGACATCCTACAAAAGGGCCTTACTGAGACAGATGCCTGGTGTCAAAGCCATGGCCTCAAGCTCAATGCCAAATAGTGCATTGTCATCCTTTTTGGTAAAAACTCTGTACCCATGAACTACCACATAGGCAGTAGTCTATTTAACACCAAAAGTGTGATAAGAGACCTTGGGACACAGGTGGACAGTAGTCTCTGCTTTGATAATCACATCACCACAGTAGTCAGGAAATCCTTCAATGTGGCACACCTCATCACAAAAGGTTTCTCATCCAGGAAAAAAGAGGTCATTGTTCCCCTCAACTCATCACTTATTAGACCCATTATAGAATACAACACCCTTTTTGGTATATACCTCACAAGACATCTACAACAACTGGAAAGGCCCCAGAAATACCTCACAATGAGGATTACCAGCCTCAAACAGATGCCCTACACAGACCATCTCAAAAAACTCCAGTTTTACTCTGTCGCATATCACCTACTCAGAGGCGATCTCTGCCTAACATACAAAGCTATGTCAAAACCCGAATTGTTAGACATGCTCCACTTAAAAAAAATCCCAATCCCTCTGAGCTACATGCTCTAGGTTCATAGGTTCATAGGTAGGTACTAGGCTATCGGCCCAAGGGCCTACATAAGCCTAGCCAGCAAGGTGCCATAGCTTACACCACCCAAGAAGGTTATTTTCCTGTGCCACTGTCCAGCAGAGACACAAAAGTGATCCCCGGGGTGTATTTCCTATTTCCCATCCACTCATCAAGATTTTTCTTGAAGAGTGCTAATGAAGAACTTTGCTTGACATAGATGGGTAGCTTGTTCCAGAATATAGGAAGTCTATACTTAAGGGAACTAAACCTTGTCAACACAATAAACAGAACATGCTGGAGGGATATATTCCTGTCCCAGAGAATTCCCATACTCTGGAATAAACTACCTATCTATATCAAACAAAGCTCCTTATTAGCACTCTTCCAGAAAAATCTTGATGATTGGATGGGAGATAGGAAATTCACCCCAGTGATCACTTCTGTGGCTCTGCTCAACAGGGGCACAGGAAAATAATTTTCTTGGGTGGTGAAAGCCAGGTTACCTGTTTGGCTAGGCTAATATAGACCCTAGGGCCAATAGCCTAGTACCTACCTATAAACCCGTGAACCTATGTGCTGGGCTGCTGGCTGTGTAATTGGCTGATTATGATACATTTCACTTGCCAGCTATGGTAGTTTTCCTTGATTGCCTTCCTTCTGCTGTTTCCCCTTCCCATTTCCTCTCCATTTAAGCCCCGATGTGGGCTGCACATACCTGCTGCTCAAACATAAACAGTGCTGCTATTTCCTGTTTTTTTTTTTAAACCAGGTGCATGCCCCGCACACCCATTTATCTAAAGTAAACACTTTTAAGTAGAACTGGCCCTCCCCTGGTTGTGAACACACTCTGCATTTCATGGAATAAGACAATACAGCCTCAGACACAACCCCTTCCTTATCTGTGCTTATCTAAGGGCAAACACAGGCCACTGAGCTCCCATGTGCTTTCAACAAACATGACACACCCCCTTTTCATGTTAACTGCTCCTCCTGTCTACAAGTGGTGTTAGAGCACCTACATGGTTAGGTGCAGTATGACACTTAGAAGAAATTTGTGTTTCAGTATAAATCCCCTCATTTGCATACACCACTGCCTTGCTCCATAGTTACCACACTTAACTGGGCCTTTCCCCTTAGCAACCACTGTTCCCTGGTATTGTTTTCATTCTGCATGTCATTGGCTATAATGGCAAAATGCAGATTTCTGTAAAAATTGATCTTCCCCCTATTTTTTATTTTCATCACGATCCCGTTTGCAAGCCACTGCCCTATGCTTAAACGGCTGATATCGGTCAAAAAAAAAGTTTTATTTAAAAAAAAAATTAAACTATTTATTATGCCAATGGCCATATATTTGGCCATTGGTATGCCTAATAAATATAATAAATGCTTTATTTTGAGCTGTCATCTGTTTTCTATTCTGCAGAAATGTATTCAGCTAGTAATTGAACACATTTCTGCTTCTTACACTATTCCTGCAAAGACACCTGGCTGCTTGCTGAATTGTTAATTCACCTCATTTGCATGGTTTTCATCAGCAAATGAGGTAATTAGCATTAGGCAGTGGTGTCCATGTAGGAATAGTGTAGGAGCACTTGTGCGCATCCCAGAAGCCCTTTACTGGATCGCTCACTGGCCATATTTTGTGCAGCAGCTGCTGCACTATTTCTATACTCTGTGTATGGTTTACTGAACCCCAGGGCATAACTTTTACTTAACCATGTAATGGATGTGTTCTCTTAGCATCAGACAGTGACAACCCCCAAGAACAAATCTCATATCTGCACTATTAACAAGGTAAGTGTGGCACCTTTAAAAAGAGATATCTAAATGATTGCTCTCATATTCAATTATTTATGGCACTAAAATGAAATGCCTCAACTATACAGTGATGTCAGTATTAACTCATGTCTGTTTTATGCATTATACATACATGATCTTGCCCAGTGCCATACATCACTCCAGTTGACCAATATACACAAACAACAGTGAGCAGGTATTAAGAATAATATAACAAACACAATGAGGGTGATGAAGTACATTGTCAATCATTTACAATTGATAAAACCACGAAATGGCTGGTTGCACAAGGAATGGCTCAGTACCCGGAATGATGTTTAACAGCTTTATTGATGGCCCTCTCCACAAAAACAATGCTGTGCTAAGTAACAGAACACAATACACATACGGTTGAGCGCTTTCATCTGCAAAGCAGATTTCATCAGAACAAAGAAACTCCCAAATAGAGTTCTTAAATATCCCATTTGGCGCAAAAATAAATTGATTAATACATTAATTAATTGATTGAGTGATTGAATACACTCAGTTTGAACATCCTTCTAGGTTTATACCATATGTAAAATAAGTAGAAATGTTAAATGCAGTAAAAACAATTTGCTAAGTAGCTTATTTAAAAAATAAATAAAAATGATAACTGATAGAAGTGCTGGAATTGCTATCTCATTTGTGAGTATAAGAATGGGGTGCAATATTATAAATATTATAAATATTATAAATATTATAAATATTATAAATAATCATATACAATAGCTTTATAAAAATAAAAATAGGTGTATGTCAATATGAATGGATGAAAATTAATGGAAAATTCATAATATTGTGTATATAAATAAAAGCACAAAGATGTTATACACAAAATTGAATGTATGCACAAGAATGAATGTGCTGAATAATATGCTAAAAATATGCTAATAAGTATGCCAAAAAATACTCATAAGTACTGTAATGCCTCAAAAGATGGCATAAAACCACCAACCAAAACAGAACAAAACAATCAGTGCATGGATAAATGTACATTCAATAATAACAACAATAACTACAACAACGAACAACAACCCGACAATGCATGTGTCAATATGCATTCAATAGTAACAAACCAATAATGCAATTGATAGGACAATCAAAAAATGTCCTATAATAAAAATATCCCATAATAAAAAATATCACACAATAAAATAAAAATGTATACACATAGAAAAAGTATACTTATATATCGTCCTGATCTAAAATAAATGAGGGTGATGAAGTACATTGTCAATCATTTACAATTGAGCAGAAAATCAGACTTAAAAGAAAACACATTTCTTCTGCAATACATTTCATTAAAGCAAGCTTCTTAGTAAGCAAGAAAGCATTAGTCAACTGTTCTGTGCATCAGACATACAAGCAACCCTAAGTCACAAAGAAATTTTATCTGAACATGAACAATATCTGCTGGATTAATTCTCATCAGTACTTCTTCCAAAACCATGATACCATGGCCTACCACCTCAATCACTGATGGAGCACTGGAACTAGTGCCACTAAGGGAGGGGGATGTGGCACAGCTATGCCAGCTAACTCCTGGTGATGTAAAGGCTCTCTGGTCACATGGATGCCAACTCTCTTGAGCAGATGTTCTATTACAGAAACTTATGATCCAGTGGACCATTCACCCTGTCCAAAAAGTCACCCACATGGCTCAGAAAGTCTCACATGTCAGAATGCACATCATTTAGTCATCACACTATCTTTTCTCAGGTCTGGTGGAATGGGTCTATGTGTCCATGCCATCCCTTCAGATACATATTGTGGCACCTGCTAACACACCATCATCAGGAGGAAGACAGACAGCAGGTTCCTCTACCAACACTCCTGTTGATGGATAGGGAAAGACTCAGCCAGCTCTGTGTACCTCTACCAACACTCCTGTTGATGGATAGGGAACGACTCAGCCAGCTCTGTGTACCTCTACCAACATTCCTATTAATGGATATGGAAAGACTCAGCCAGCTCTGCAAGTGGAGTAACCACACTACCTCAATCAACTGTATCACTCTCAACCTGTCCTATCCATGATGGCTGCATGTCATGAATATGCATAAGTATACTGACTGTATTCAAAAGATGGGCAGGAAATGTGGAAGCTCCAACCTCAGTGTCAGACTGACTCACTGCCAAGTCAGACTGTTCCCATTCATCACCACCATCATCATCATCATCATCATCATCAGAGGCAACAGATACCCTGAAATCAGCTCAAAGGGGTTGTGCAGTATCAGTGGCAGGCTCACTTGTAAGAATAAGTAATGAACAAAACAAAAGAAAAAATAGAGCAAAAAAACTAATCAAAGTTATGTTATATAAAATGTAAGTCAATCAACAATACCTGTAGCTGCATTGTAGGACTTAAATAGATCAACGTTATGTATAATAATAAAAAGGTATGTGCCTGCTATTTGCAGGTAGTCATGGTAAATCAGTACCAGTTGTGCCTACACAGAAGAAAGATAAACAAGGGATGATACATATTACAATCCAAATGACACAATAAACAGCAACCAACCAACTTCAAATGTGCACATTAAGAAACATCACATAAAACAATCTGTTCTCCACTTACATTCTCTCCACCCCACTCTCTGCCTTTTCTGCATCTCTCACTGTCTATAAAAAAAAATAAATAAATATATATATATATATATATATATATATATATATATATATATATATATATACACACACACACACACACACACACACACACACACACACACACACACACACACACACATGGGTCCTAGTTAAATGATCAAAGTTCAGAACTTCGAATTTCATATATCTGAAACCATATGATGGAAGTTCTAAAGCTTCAAACATTTAAATGGAGATCTCCGTACAGTGCGGAACAGGAATATTCCCTTTTTCTTGCTGTAGTGCAATCTCGGAGTTGGTATATTTTAATATCGGGGGTGTGCGGGCTTACACCCCTGCATATATGTGTTTTCATTTTTTTTTTCCTTTTTTAAATGTTTGAGATTACAAAACTTCGATTATATGGTCCCGACTATATCAGTTTAAAGTTTTGTAATTTCAATCATTCAATGTAGACCCAGATATACAGTATATATGAGGTAATTATTAATGAAGCACACCTGGAAGTTCACCAGTATACACAGCTGGTTCATCCTCTACCTGAGCACCTATATCAACTCTCAGTGAAGAACCCCCTGATGAGTTGTCTGGATCTCGTACAGTGGACAGAAACCCTTCTGTCTCAGTCACTGGTGGTTCTGTAGCAAGACCAACATTAGTAGTCCTCCAGTCTCATGCAATGGTAGCTGAACACTTCTTTTCTTTGTTGATCATATCGCTGGCTTGATGTCTGATTTTCACATATTCACAACCATGTCCTCCAACAACACTTACATCATGATGACCTGCTCCCAAGAAGACTGGTTAGGGCTGCTTCTGTGTAACAAGTATAAGCAATGTTGCCATAGGGCATGCACAATCACCTCTTGCTGCATCTGTGAATGGAGGTTTATAGGGGCCAGATGTCTTGGGTGCCACATTTCCGTATGTGATGAAAAATAAGAAAGAAAAATGAATTAAGCAAAGGAACTACTATATAAGCACTCCCTTCCCATGCTTGGAACAAACTTCCCCTTGACTTACGTTCAATCTCCCACACCTCACACTTTAAAAATGAAATAAAAGCTTATTTTCTCAATTCCAGGACTTGCCCTTGCCATGACCCCACCTAGTCTTCCTTCCCTTTATGTACCCTCAAAAGTTCCATACTTAGTACCTCATTACACCTCTCTCTCCAATGTATCTACTATGCATTTGCATAATTTTATACAAACAAATTTTTTTTATTATTGACCTATTGAACTATATCAATGTAAAATTATGTTACTAAGCTTCTTTTTAATGCAACTTTAACTTTATGCATGTAACCCAACATATGTGAATCTTTATAACTGCTATTATATCAATATTGTTTAAAATTGCACTTGTTTAAAAATGTACTACTGGAGCTTTTCTCCTCGGGTCTCCACTGAAAATGGGCCACAAGCCCAGTTGGACAAACCCGATTAACAAATGTCAATAAATAAATAAATAAACTGGGTAATAAAATAGACACATGAATGTATGCAAACATCATAAACTAAATACATTAAATATTTGGTTCTCTGAAACTGTAAAATAGGTAATACACAACTATAAAGATAGCCCCCATTTTTTATAGCAATGATAAATCTCTTACATGATAATCACAAGGTATTTGAAACTCTAAAGAGATATCAACCTTAAGAAAATTACTTGTACTTAAAATTAAGGCATAGCAGACATGTTTAAAAATTGAGGTATATCCCATTTGGTTTATGTCAGGTATATATTGCAGTTTGAACACATTTGCTGGACTACAGCTGCAAACCTGACATTGTAAATATTCATATAACATTTTTAAGAACTGTTCAGAATTATCAGGGAAATGTTGCAATATAAGTAGTTAACATTTTACTTGTGTTTACTTAAAATAATCATACATGTGCTAGGAAAACAAGAAAGACAAAACTCAGACAGCAAACAATTGCTATTGAGGAATGTGAAGCCATCAGTAATGTTAACCAAATTATTCCATTGTAAATAAGCATCACATGCCTTTAATGAAAGAATTATCTTTATAAAAGAATAGAAACAGTTGCAATTCCAACAGTAAAACAGCACTGTCAAAGTCTCTGGATCCATGCAGTCTCCTGTAGTATGATACAAGTGCCCTACCTACATGATTATCTTATATAATGCAGATTCAAACCTGCGAGCACATGAATATGCAAATTAGATGTGAACTCATTAGCATTCATAAATCCTACAATCTGCACTAAGTGCTAGGCAGATAAACATGGTATGAGGAGCTACAAAATTCTGTGCACATGCCCCTTGAGAAGAACAATAAGCATTAAAACCATAGCTTGCTATGGACTTGCAAGTATAAAGGGTTAGTCTTACTGCAGGAATAATCAATGCATCATACTCTTTCCTCTTTGCTGTACACATACTAAGGGTGTGTCAGGGAGAAGAGATTTATCAAAAAGACTGGGATTACATTGACTGACTTAGAAGATAAGCATTCATAACAGTTTTATTAATAAGTGCTTAGGACCACATTGTGCCTCTGAGTAAAAATATGTCTGTAGTTCTAATGAAGTACATTAACCATTTAAAAAGATATCAAAATCAATCCAAATGACATTGCATTTATGTTAGCAAACCATAGATAAGAGAAAATGAAGAGAAGAAACAACTGTAGTATTGTAAATCATGTTTGCTATTGTTAAAATAAGTATTACATTATATGTTGCCAGTATTCCAATCATCCACACTTATATTGGCAAATTACAAGGGGCATCTTTCACAAATTGGTTATGTTGCACATATAATGTCAGTGGATACAATGTCACATCTCGAGTATGTGTAATCTACTTTTTCTTCTTCCCAATATATGTCTGAGTCTGTGGCAAATAGTAAAAATAATCTCAAATGTGTGGTGTTAATGTCATGCTCTGATGGCTCAAACCCAGAGAGAGGGGGCTGTTTGTATGAAAGTAGTGATGATTAAGGAGTATATGCTCATTTTATAAGACAACAAAAGGGAGGAAATAACAGAAATTTACAGTTAAAATCTTATTTTATAATGGTTTAATTGTATTTTGTGTTCATTCTTTGCTCGCCACTTCGCATTGCACATTTTTGACTGTCAGCAGTCACTGGCAGTGAATGACAGTTCACTTTCTAAGGCAAATATTTACAAAGTTAATTTGGAATGCAATCAGTAGTGGAACTAGGACTGCTGCTGGTGCACTTCCTTCAGCACTCTGGACATTACTGACTGAGAAAAATACACCTGTCAGCTATTTATATATGTGGCACAAGGTGTAAATTGAAGTGAAACTATAAAAATAAGACAGGTAATACAGGAGTCAAACCCAGTTACATATATTTTTACTGAGTGCATTCAGAATAAATAGAAAATAAACTGCAAACTCAAAAAATGTTTGGCAGAAAAAAAACTTTAATAATCCACAACAAAGCATACCCGAAAGTTTTGTTGTGGATTATTAAAGTTTTTTTATTTTCTGACGAGCATTTCTGGAGTCTGCAATTTGTTTTCTATTTTTTTTATTGCCTATTTTCTATACACCCTGTTCAACAATGTGTTGGTCCATTTGCTTGTTGTGTTCAGAATAAACACTGACACAATTTTGAATATGAAATGAGCAGGCTAAAGTATCCCCAGGATTCAGGAAGCCATTTTTCTGTGCAGGAACAGTGTAGGAGCTCCTGCATGGAAAATGGCTGCCGAGCGATTCAGGATAGTGTCATTTTCACGTGCACGAGTGGCCCTACACTGTTCCAGCACGGAAAACTGGAAAATATGCAAATAACCTCATTTGCTGGTAAAAAACATGCAAATGAAGTGATTTAGTGATTCAGCAAGCTGCCAGGTCTCTGTGGTAGAACAGTGTCAGTGCAGAAATGTATTCAGAAAATAAATGAGTGCATTTTTGCAATTGACAAAATGGAGGCATGACAGCTCATGAAAAAGCATGTATTATGTACATTATACATGCCAATGGCCAAATATAATGCCACTGGCTTTAAAAAAAGTGATTAATTATTATGAGAATTAAAGTTTTTTTTGGTCAATCTCCGCCATTTAAGCACAGGGCAATGGTGCGCAAACGGGATCGATCTAAAAATAAAAAAAAAATTGGAAAACTCAATTTTAAGTTAAATCTGCATTTTGAAATTATATTCAATGGCATGCAGAATGTAAACAATACCAGGGAAGACTGGTTGTCAAGGGGTGGGAAGAGTCTGTTTTAGTGCAGTAACTAATGACCTACACACTGGGGTATGCAAATGAGGGCAGTTATACCGAATCACATATTTCTTCAAAGTGTTAGCTTGTACCTAACCATGTAGGTGCAGTAATACAACAGTGCAAGTCTAAGAGCTGAATGACTTCACAAGGGGGTGTGTCATGCTCGCTGTAAGCTCATTGGCGCTCTGTGGCCTGTGTTTGCCCTTAGCTAAGCACAGCTAAGGAAGGGTGTGTGTTAGATGTGCCTGAGCACTGTGTACATAGCCTAAACGGGTGTACGAGCCACACACCAGGTTTTAAACATAAAAAAAACAAAAGGAAATGTCAACATTGTTTACATTTCATCACTGGGTATGTGCAGCATGCCACAGGGCTTAAATAGGGAGAAACTGGGAAGGGGAATCAGCAGTAGGAAGGCAATCAAGGAGAACTAGCATAGCTGGCAGGTGGAATGTACTAAAATCAGCCAGTTACACATGCAGCAGCCCAGCACACTACTATAACCTCTGCAAACACCTTTCAGACTTGTTTTACTCACAAAGTCTACACCACTGGTGTACACAGACAGGGGATTTTTAACTGACAAAATTAACTAAAAATGTTAGCAGCTGCTGCTACTTTACTCCATCAATATGTGCTAGAGACTGAGGGTGGTGAGGAGGAAAATGCTGCTAACCAACCCACAGTGAGAAGGAGGAGAACAGTGTACAGACCTAGGGTAACCTACCAGGGCCTACATGAGCTGGAGATAGTGGAGCACTATAGAGTGGACAGGGACATTCTTCAGCAAATCATCCAGCTGTGCAGTCCTCACCTCACACACAGAGCCAACAGAGGGGAACCCATCCCAGTGGGTACCAAGGTATGTGCAGGCTTAAGAATGCTAGCCACAGGTACCTCCCAAAGACCAGCTAGGGATATCATGGGGGTCTCACAGGCATCAGCATCCAGGGTACTCCACCAGTTCCTGGATGCCATGACACCACATGCCAATGAGCATATATATTTCCCCAACACCCGTGAGGGGTTGACCAGAAGTATGCATCTCTTCCACCGTATAGCAGAATACCCTGAGGTAGTTGGTGCTATAGACTGCAATCATATCCACATCAAAGCACCACCTGATGAGCGGAGTAGGGTCTACATAAACTGCAAGGGCTTCCCATCCATCAACTGCCAGGTTGTGTGCAATTCCCAGGGCATTATCATGAACATGTGTGCTGGCAGCTCTGGAAGCTATCACAATTCCACATCTGGCATTGCTCACAGCTGTATCAGGGGATTGCCAGGGGAGACATCCCATATGGCCATCTAGTGGGGGATGCTGGCTATGCACTGGAGCCATGACTGATGACGCCCATCAGAAATGCACACACACCCGAACAAGAACACTATAATAAGGCACATGCACAAATCAGGATCATTATAGAGTGTGTGTTTGGGATGCTCAATTCATGGTACAGCTGCCTTAACATATCTGTTGGAGCTTTGCAGTACTCCCCAGCTACATGTACACAAATATTCATACTATGTGCCATGCTACACAATATGATTCTGTGGAAACAGCTGCAGCAGGAACAGCACGGGCAGGGCCAAACATCCCCCAACCATTGCCAAGACCAGCACAGGCACAGAGGGACTTGGAGGAGGAACTTCCTGAGCCTGCCCTTGTAGGCAGAAAGAGGCATGCCCAGTATGCCCAGGCTTTGGCAAAGAGGCAATGCGTAGCACACACACTGACACTGTAGGGACCCAGGGACTGATACCTCTCTCCAACTCACACATACAGTAAAAGGGATGCCAAACATGACAGTACCTGTGCTTTACCATGTATATGGAGTATACTATGTGCATCCAACATAGGCAGCCCTCCAGCACCATCCTCAGTACTGGCCAAGCAATAAGGTATCAATTACTGAATGGAGTAGTATGTTCTGGTAGTTGTATGTATGGTATGGATGCAAGCATGCAAGGGAATTGGGTGGCTGAATGGGATAGCAGCAGACAGCTGACAGCTATATGGGTTAGCAGGAAATCCATAACAAATACTGGTGTCAACATACTAGGCAGTACTGCAGAAAATGACAACCCCCACTGCAGTACATGTGATGGCCCAAATAATTGTGGGTGTCAATAGGTCACACACATTGATGTCAATGAGAGTCACATACCCACCACCAGCCTCACCCAGCAGGAAAGGTGTAGATGACCATAGAGAAATGCTGGGCTAAGGCCCCCAAATTATTGCAATGTCAAACAGCCCCCCTCCAGACCTACACAGACATGCTACAACAGGCCTGGCAGTTGCATTTTAGTTCTGAAGGGTAAGACGTCTGAAACTGAAATTTATGCCATCAAAATCTAACATGTGTACTCTACTGATATGCCTCCTTTCTGCATGATAGGTCGCAATACAATATGATATGGAAGCCAACAAAATAACCAAAATACCAGTACAGTCATTGAAAATGTTTAAAGTCTTCAGGTGTGTACCGCCCCCCCCCCCACAATCCCATGTAGAAATGCAGTAACATGTAAGTTTGAGGAGTAATATCAATGGAGCACAGATTGCCAGAGCTGTCCCAATCTACATTGTTGCATGTGTAGAATATGCAGGGGTCAGTGTGGTAAGTTTGTTATGTGTTTAATATTGCCTGGAAGTGGTCAGCATGTGGGCCTGGATGATTGTGTCTCAGTGGCCTAGGTACAGTACAGTGTTTGACAGGGCCATGCTCCAACAACTGCAGTGCCAACCACACTGCTTCTCAGCTACACCCATGTCAGCAGTTGTACATACTCACTGTCCAGATGTCAATTTCTGTCACCATCGGAAAGCTGGACACATCATGAACAGGGGTCCATACATAGAAACAGTACACAGGGGGAAGTAACCTACACAGAGTGCATATAAAATAACTGTCAACTGCACACAACTTTGGAATTATACATAGAGGTTAGCATCACATTAGTTGTCCCTCTAGTATAGAATACTGGTAGTCTGGCCAATCACTGGCAGACCACAAAAGGCACACTTATGAAGTAATGACAGGCTTCCCATGTCCACACACAAGCCAGCATAAGGGGAATGTTCCAGGTATATCTGTGAGTCAGGTGCCAAATAGCTTCCATATCACACATGCAACCAGCTCATCCCACCATCAGCCACAGGTTTATCACAGGTCATATCCTTGCGGTAGGGAATGAGTACAGCATGAACCCATCTCTGTATGGGAATACATACATGATGCTGCATGCTGAATAGGTGTCCCATGCAGGTGTGTCCCTAGCTGTAAGCAGTAACCTGACCAAATCCAGACGTGGATCAGTATGAGCAGGAAGGACTGAAAGAAACACTTCAACCACTTACCACTGTCACCCCAGGGTAATCTATTGGCTTGCAGCCTGGGAATATATGAGTGACAAAATGCACTAGCCTGCCACAGATGGCCTGAAGCACTCTCAAATGGCCTACAGTCCTCTAGCAGAAGACCATGCTTCATCCATATTGCCAATGTACGGAATGTCAGGGGGTCCTAACTAACAACCTAACACAGTAAACAGAAAACAAATTAAAGGCCATGCTGACAAATGTCAGTAGCATGCCTCCCCATGTCCTACTGCAAGAACTGTGGACCAGGCCATAAATACTACTGGGATAAAGCCCCAAATATAGGTATACCTCTGATATATTGCTTTCATAATGTTAGGAAGAGGAGAGAATAACAGAGGGGGGGTGTGTAGAAGCATGGATGTCATGGAGTGTGTGAAGTCTAAAACTCTAATGTCCACCCATTCTACCCCCGACTGCAAACCCATGAATGAATAGCCACATAACTGCTTGTAAACCACAATGTGAAGGTAAACTGACCAGATATATGAGTCCTGCCTCTGGATAACCTGGGTGTATCTGTACAGCTGAGAGGTATGGCCCCAGCAGGATATGGCCATTCCATTAAGTTGAGAAAAGCACAAGAAGGGGATCCCCAGCCAGCATACTAACAAGGTGCTGTACCATTTGCACAGAACCAGCTGTTTATTGTCTGTATCTATCCCTCCACAATGGTAGGAGTGTGCCAGAATGTGTAGTCTATATGCCTCAGAATATTGGTCTCAGCTTCATTCATCTTGTATTTCCCTGGTAAATAACTGTGAGCAAAGAATGATAACTGTCAGTAGTTGATGACATGATACATCACAGTGTAAAACAGTACATATGTCAGAAACTCTATGCTACAACCAATCATGTTACACAAGTAGCACTGACAGCAATAGTTACAGTATCACCATATGTTATGCCCATTGTGTCTCTATATTGGCAACCTATCTACAGCTATCCTGCAGAAACAGGTTGCTAGGTGTAGCTATAGCACACAAAACCCTGAACTGGAGTCTAACTCTCACTAGAATGGATGCATACACTCAATATAAGTCATACTGGGCATGCTCCTACACTTAGAGAAATGAAACCCATGTCTGACAACACAGTGGACTACAGATATCTGTTATTCACAGATGTCTGTGCACACACACCAGATTGTACACCATTGATACTTCACACACACACAGATTGGATAGGAATACTCACACATATCAAAGGCCAACATAATATAATATGTCAAACATACACACACAGAGACGTGGGGAAGAGAGAGACAGACAGTGACAGACAGAATCCCATTATGAGTCCTTTCCCACCCAGTACACATCCCACTGGCCTATATCACATGATGTGCTGATGTCATTCATTGTAGATATTACTTTGGTTAGATCTCAGCCCTATAGCTTCAGTGGTGCTTGTGATAACTGTGTAACACTATAGTACAAATAAGTATCAATGTAGCTGTTGTAATCTCAATCCTGTCAAATGTAAAGTTGTGTGTGTGTGTGTGTGTGTGTGTGTGTGTGTGTGTGTGTGTGTGTGTGTTTCTAGATGAATGTGTTTGAGGCCATTCACACTCATTACATTTCCCATTGCCCTACTTTAGCACTCCTGCTGATGTCAGTCACCCTGAAAATAACCCTTTGGGCAGCTTCTAGCCCTATAAGCTCTGTGGTGCTTGCGATAACTTACGTAATACTATAGTGTAGCAAACTAGTTAGGTAGGAGTCCTAATTCCTGTCATGGCAAGGTGAAAATGTTTGTGTTTGTGTGAGAGAGTGTGGGTGTCTTTGAGGAGACATGATTTTGAGGCCAATCATACTCATTACACTTCCCTTGCCCTCCTTTAGCACTGCTGTTGATGTCACCCACCTTCAAAGATACCTTTGGAAAGGTCTCCAATGTATAAGCTCTGTGGTGCTTACGATAAGTGCATAGTATTATAGTGTAGCAATCTAGTTAGGTAGGAGTTCTAATCCCAATCCAGGCATCTGTGAAAATGCATGTGTTTGGGTGAGAGAGTGTTGTGCCTTTGCAAAGACCTGAATTTGTGGCCATGTCCCTTACCCCTCCTTTAGCACTGCTGCTGATGTCACTCACCTTCAAATATACCTTTAGACAGATTTGTAACATATAAGCTCTGTGGCGCTTGCAATAATTGTGTAATACTATACTGTACCAAACTAATTAGGTAGGAGTTATAATCCCAGTCCTGGCAACTGTGAAAATGTGTGTGTTTGTGTGAGAGAGTGTGGATGTCTTTGCAGAGACATGATTTTGAGGCTAATCACACTCATTATACTTCCCTTGCCCTCCTTTAGCACTGCTGCTAATGTTACTCACCTTCAAAGATACCTTTGGACAGCTCTTCAATATGTAAGCTCTGTGGCACTTGCAATCACTGTGTGATACTGTAGTGCAAAACAATACTTAGGTAGGAGTTCTAATCTCAGGAGTGGCAATTGTAAAAGTGTTTGTGTACATCTGTAGGTTGAGGTATTTTGTGTCCATACACAGCCAGTACATTTCAAAGTGTAATATTTTACAATGGCAGCTGATGTCACTCACCGTAGAGGTATGTTTGGACACTGCCCTACCTATAAGCTCTGTGGTGTGTGTGATAAATGCGTAACAATGTAGTAGCAGTAACTACATAGGTAAGGGTCTGAATCTTATTCCTGGCAAGTGTTTGCATATATATATATATATATATATATATATATATATATATATATATATTCGTACCTTAAAGATTTTGGCCACATTTACATCCAGTACACTTCTCAGTGCCTGACTTTAGAAGTCCTGCAGATATAATTCATCTTAGAAGTACCTGTTGGCACACCTAAACCATGGAAGGTCAGTGGTCTGTGTGGTAAATGCATAACATAAAGGTCTGAAAACATAGTTAGATAGAGGTTCGAACCTCACTCCTGGCAAATGTGTGTTTTGGGTAAACTATCTTATGAAATCCCTCACCCACTACACCAGCCAATGCCAGGGCTGGTGATGTCCCTCACCTTAGAAGTACCTTGGGACCACATCCATTTTTTATAAGCTCTATCGTGCATGTGATAACTGCGTAACACTGTATTAATAATACATAGATAGTTAGAGGTTCAAAACTTGGTACTGGCAAGGGTGGGTGTGTGTCTTTGTGTGTGTCACCCAATGCCAGGGCTGGTGATGTTCCTCACCTTAGAAGTACCTTGGGACAACATCCATTTTTATAAGCTCTGTGGCACATATGATAGCTGTCTAACACTGTAATAGCAATACATAGATAGGTAGAGGTTCAAAACGTAGTACTGGCAAGTGTGTGCGTGTGTGTGTGTGTGTGTGTGTGTGTGTGTGTGTGTGTGTGTGTGTGTGTGTGTGTGTCTGTCTGTCATCAGTATCCTGTGTAGGTGTTGGTGTGATTAGTAACAGGATCCATTGGGGTGGGTTTTGCTAAATTATTATATTGAGGACCTAGTATATGTCCCAATGCCCACATTACAAGGCCAACATTTGTCAAACACCATAGATGTTGGTGTAGACAATCCACACCCTAAATGTGCAGTGCCATGTGCAATGACTATGTGACAGTATGTATTAGTTAATAATATAGCCAACCCTTCTAATACTGAGAGACCACTCTCCATCCAGGAATCATACACAAACACAATTGGTTAGGCAGCAACTACTATATCAGTAGTTCTCCTGCCAATTGCTTCATAGATAGTACCCACTGTGTGATTGCAGTGGACTCCATGTCAAACCGATGACCAGCCATGACTGGTGTCACACAGGGTATGGACCCATGTCCTCTCATGTCTGGGATCTATCTTCTGAGGTGCAGGAGAACACAAAGACACCCATGCTAATAATGTTTGCATACAACAGTAAGGTGGGTGGTAGCATTCCCAATCATGCCCAAAGACCACTTGAAACCTATGACTGTTGTCAGAACCCTGGAGATTGCCTCAATGCCAAGAGATGTCCTGCTATTACCTTTGGGAACACCATGGCTCACATGAAGTAATACATTGGTGGTCGTCCAATGAACAGTGATGTTATTATAACAGAATGGGGAACAAAGGTTGACAGTCAGCTGTCTGTTGATCACAACAGTGCCACTGACATCAGAATGTACTTTGACGTGTTACATCTCCTGACTGACTGTGTGTTATCCAGCACATAAAAGGACATGGCACCCTGTTCCATCCCCTCAGTAGCCCAATCAAGGTGTACAGTGGCCCTTTTGCCATGTTCCCCACCGGACACCTGCAACAACTGTAGAGTCTGCAAACATACCCCACAAAGGGAATACCATGCCTTAGATGCATGCTCTGTATGGACAGACTCCAATAACTCAAATGAATCTCCATATCATACTGTCTATGTAGGTGCAGTGTGTGTGTGTGTGTGTGTGTGTGTGTGTGTGTGTGTGTGTGTGTGTGTGTGTGTGTGTGTGTGTGTGTGTGTGTGTGTGTGCGTGAATAGTAATCTCAGTGTGTTTGGTTGATGAATATCCCCTGTGGCTGTGGTTATTAGCAATCTGAGGTGTGTCCAAACCACAACATGCACCATTCTCCACTCTACAAAAGATATTGTAAATCATCATATACCTATGTATAACCCTCAGCCCTATAATCTGTGAGGCATGTGCAATCACTGTGTTACATCCATGCAGATACAGCTGTACCCTGCCTAAGACATTGTGAATGTGTTATCACACTGCCATACCCCTTGGTCTTGCTGCAGGACCAAATCCTGGTGACACAGTGATGCCTAGAACAGAAACAGGATACAGCATGTGAGAACACATTCACTCAGCACTTCACTTGTGGGGGTAGAGAGGGTAAAGCTGGCACTGAATGGGTTGCCAAGACTGTGGCCAATATCCGTTGTCTCAGGATAGGTACTAGCATTGTGCAGTAACTCACAGCACTTGTGTTTAACACTGTGGAGGTTGTTAATGCAACTATCAAATGCTGTTGTGATTGTCACCAGTGGCTGCTGCATGTCTGCCATCATAGATGCATGTAGGGTATTCCATGAAGGATCCAAAGTTGTGTTTGAGGCTAATGAGAGAGTTCAACATTCATGGGGCACCACCTTTCTCTGCAACAGTGTTCTCCTTCTGTTGTACACTTTAGTAATGGCAGGGGACCATCACATTGTCTCCCAGTATTTGGAGGACAGTGTTTGCATTCTGTTGGCTCTGGCTAGTACCATGCATTCATGTATCTGTTTGTACAGTGCATATGTGTATGATTCCACAATCATGCAGCTATTTTCCAATGCCATGAGGGCAGTGAAGTCATCCACCCCTGTTTTCATAGCTGCAAAGTCATCTTTGGAGAGGTTTTGCAAGGTGGTTGCCTTTGTGGGGTGTGTGGCTGACATGTTGAGTTCCATGTTGATTACAGCCTGTGTGGATCCCACCATGCAGGGATTGACAACTGTGAATCAGCAACAGTCCCATATTTAAGTAATCAACACAGATCAAGGTTGTTGCATCCTCTAATGGGGGTCAGTATGAGCTGGTTCAGCACATTGGAAATGATGAATCTCAGAAGTGTTGAGCCACTGTATTGGTGCTTGCCTACTTTCCCCAATTGATGGAGGGGTAGTTGAAGTCTCATACTATGTGTTGCGTTGGACCATCACAGATGGCATGGTGTCGAGGAATGAGCATTGACAGTTTAGGGGCATAGATGTGGACCCATAACAGGCTATGGTCTGGATTGCACTATTACCCCAAGGCAGGTGTACCCAAGTATCGCCAATGCACTATGCTGGAATGCTAGTCTGGAGGTGTTCATAGCCATAATGAATATTGAGACAACACCACCTGTGGAGTTGTGGTGTGGTCCATGTTTGGGGGCTGACAGCTGTGGAATGTGTCATAGCCTGATACTGCAGGGCTGCTGTCTGCTGCTGTGAACCACCTCTCCATTACAGCAGACAATTGTCCTCCACTCCGAGAGTGACTGCATCCTGATAGTTAGATGTCTACTGCTGAGCAGCATGACCCTCAGATTGCATACATGTCTAGCTGTTATGGAATAATTACATTAGGATCACTGCCTAATAAGGCATCATACAGGTGGCAAGACACTTAGCCAGTACCTGGAAACCCAACACTGACAGATGCAGGACATCTGTGGCAAGTCATTGGGTTCTGTCAATCATGTCATCCCAAGCAGAGAGGTACTGGATCCCCTGAGAATGACACAAAGTACATAAGTCAATGTTGCAGTCAATCATCTGTTGATAGTACTGCAGCATAATTCTGGGTGATGGCAGTACACTGCTCAGGGTTACTGTCAAACCTGCCTGGAACACATAATCCGAGAGTTCAACCATGTCTCTTGTCATGTAGTCCAGGGAGGTGTGTCCCAAGTCATTCACACCCACATGGATACAGAGTGATACTCATAGTTGTTGTGGAGAGCCATGACTGGCAGTGTCATGTGTTGGATGCTGGCATGTGATAGATGTTTGGCAGTTACCTGATCCATATTCAACTTAGTGAGTGGGATATGTGTGTGCCTCAGTACTGAGTTACCCATGATCACTGTATTGTGCAAGGTGGTTAGCCTTAGGAGCTTAGGTTGAGGGGCACACTGTGTAGGTTAAATATGTATACCTTGGCATGTGCCATGTCACAGTGTCTGAGTGGGTGTCTGTCTTGCTGGTCTGTGCTGTTTGGGTAAATATCCATTGAGTGCCTCTGTGAAGGTGAGTTTGTGGCTTTTCACTGTATGTCAGTCAAAGTGGGTGTCATGGTGAGCTATGTGTTCCACATGGTGTAGTGCAGGTGTTAATCTTATCCTCTTGACCTGCTAGTCCAGTCTTTGCTGGAGAGTCCATATGTCCACATTGGGGTGATATACGGGTAACTATCACAGGTCTGATTGTTTGGCGTTTAGAGAGGAAGGTTGTCTATGTACATGAGGCAGTTACAACAGTGACTCGGAATGGACAAGTGCACCAGGTAAATGGGTGAAAGCACAGAAAACTGCCCTTCAATCATGCCAGGAGGGGTGGACATAACTAGTAAATACTGGGGCTATTTCTGTGATGAACGAGTACTGCTGACAGCTCCCAGGTGTGCCACACTTCTTGATACAATAACCTGGTAAAGTGCCAAGCCATATTGCTATTTGAAGTGCAAGACAGAAAGAATGAGCATGATGTAAGGGTGGAACAGAAGGCAGACTTTCTGCAACATGTAATACCTTACCTCAGCTGTGCAGTTATCAGCACTTTTGACCATGTGAAAGTTCAGTAAGCTCTGTAGTGCATGCAGTAAGTGCATAACACTATAGTAGACATAACTAGATAGGCAGGAATTATAATCCCAATACTGGCAAGTGAGTGTGTGTGTGTTTGTGTGTGCATGTGTGTGTGTGCGTGTGTGTGCGTGTGTGTGTGTGTGTGTGTGTGTGTGTGTGTGTGTGTGTGTGTGTGTGTGTGTGTGTGTGTGTGTGTGTGTGTCATGTACTGTTTGGCTTATACCATTTTTGACTTGTGTACTACCCTTCACAATATCCCTCACCTCAATCTAGTAGTCCTGTTGATGTCATCCACCTTAGAACTACCTTTGGACTAGATGGAAATGTGTAAGCTCTGCGGCGTGTCTGATAACTGTGTAGCACACTAGTAGAAATATCTAGATTGGCAGGAGTTCTAATCCCAATGCTGGGAACTGTTTGTGTGTGTATGAGGATCATATCTTGTGTGCCAAAAGAAAAGACTTGCAACGAGTGTCCAAAGGAAGGTCAGAAACCAAGCCCTTTAAGTAAGCACAAGCACTTTATTCACAATAACACTAAAAAACAAAAAAATACGTTTTCAACACAAAATCCAAGTCTTCATCAGAAGTGAACAATTAACAGTCATCACTGAAACACTTTTATACCTTTCCAGTTGTGCAAATTGAATAATAATTGATCAATCAAATTAGTTAATTGAACAACTAGTGTAAATAATAAAATACATAAAATCATTTGTTAAACTTTCCAAGTTAAAATATATGGTTTTGAAATACTGTCCATAAATACATATATATTGATTCAACAGTTTAAACTTTGAAATTCAAATTATGTATCATAAAATTACATTTAATTAATTTAATTTTAAAACAATCTCCTTTTAAATTACTATGTGGTTAAACATATCTGACCTTCCTTTGGACACTCGTTGCAAGTCCTTTCTTTTGTTTTTTGTTATTGAAGACTTGCATACATCCTTCGTTTTGGTTTTGGTTATTTGTGATGGCTGAGAGTCCAGAAGGTGAAACCACCCTTGAAACTATGTGTTCACAGGATAGAGGTGAACTACGTAAAGTCATTGGGCAGCTTTCCTAGCTGGTTGATCTTCTGACACCAGCATGTTTGTCTCTTGTGTCACTAGCAACAGCGCTTACCAACGGAGGTAATTCTAAGCAAAATCAGCTTAATGGAAACAGTGATGCTTCGCAAACTACCAAGGAAGCTCCGAAATGTATTATTGGATCTACCAGCACTAATTCTTCAAAAAACAATGTGGTTTACAGTAACGAAGAATTTGTGGATTTTCCTTGTCTTTTGCGCAATACAGCGCCAGCAACCAGGGAAGAATCAAGGGCACCACTATTTGATGAACAGTCTGTTCCTCTTCCAAACAATCAAGGTGAATTTAGTTCTGCCAGAGGCAGTTTTGACTTTAAATTATTTATAGCAAAAGAATTCCCAGTTACTGAATTGATAGGTGCAGCCAAGCACCAGGACAGCAATGCATTGTCTTATAGAGAGAATTTAGATGAACGTTATTATTTATTAGAGAAATATAAGCTGCTTGGGTGTGATTGTTTGTATTTGAAGGAATGTTTGAGTAAGGAAATTGTGCCTAAGGGTCTCCGTGTTACAAAATTTCCTAACAATGTTGTCGAGGGTTCTGAATTTCATAGGGAACTTGTTAAAATCTTTGACAAATGTGGTTTAGAAGTTGTGGGTACTATACTTAAAGAGAATGAAAGGATTAGAATGTGCTTATTAGAAAAGATTGAAAGGATTAATACTATTGTTACCAATGATTTATTGTTTCAGGTTGAAACAGAAAAGAAAAAATACAGGGACATCTTTTTTGAAGTAGAGGCAAAATGTGTAGCTAATTCAAAAAGGAAACATTTTAAATTAGAAAGAGATTTGAAAGACTACAGAGAAGGTAGGGCTTATCCGAAACCTAAACCAACAGCTTTCAAATACAATGCAGTATACAATTATAATGAAAATGAGCCTGTGGGATTTGCTCAACATGTTGTTGAGTTTGAAGGGCAGGATAATTTTTCTGATTCTTTAGAAATTCCCCTTTACATGGAGTCGGACAGGATTGAACCAGAATCCTGTCCGACTCTAACTCTAAACACAATTTCAGGCGGAATTACCAGTAAATCCTCATAGACAAGAAAATACACTTATTTCTAGGTATGGAAATATCTTCACATTAGATGATTATAAGATTTTCAACTACAGTAACATAGAATTAAAAGAAGAACATTTTTACCTCTTATCAAAAGGTTTCAAATTTATTCCTACTAGAAAAGCAAGTTTACCTAGATCTATTGTAGATTTAAAACTATTTCTTAGGAAAATGAATTTTTCTTTAATATTTCAGGAAAATAATACAGAATCCAAACTGAAGTTATTCTGCTCTTCAGTAACTTGAACTGAAGCTAGTGTTGGCTGAATTTTGTTATTTGCTAGTAATTACAGGTGTGGGGGTAGCCACATTCTTTGATTTCCTGTCCTTGCATATTTAAACTGGTGCATGTGAAATAATTCCTGCTTTAAAACTTCAGCTTGGCCAGCTAAGAACTTGGTTATATTCAACTGGACGTATAAGAGAATTTAAGTACCTTTATCTGCACTTTTTAAAAGAAAAAATACAGTATTATACAGTATTTAATTTGATTTAAACTGTGTATGAAGGAGTATTGAAGGAATTTTTAACTGAAGTTATTCTGCTCTTCAGTTATTCCCACCCACTCGCCCTCATTTTGTTTTGGTGTTAATCTTAGTGGTATTGAAACTGCCCGCCCCTCAGCCTGCCTCTGGGCCCATCTCATTTGCTCACTCAACTGAGTGCAGTGAGATCATATTCTGATTTCAGGCACTCCTACTGTGTACAAAGAGAGCATCTGGGAAATAGAAAAAAAAAAATTAAGCTTATTTCCTGCCTTTCTTGTTAAGTGGTACAGACTATTTGTAGGCTTCTGAGCCCCCAATCCCTTCTGTGTTTGAGGGAAGCCTTCTAGCTTGTTTTTTTTTCTTATAACTAGCCAGTTTTCTAGTTTCAGCACTCAAATCTGTTTCTTTGATCTCAGCACTTGTTCAGAAAAAAAAAAAAAAATTTCATCTGCTTTTACTGTACTTGTGTTTTACCTACTTCTTTACTTTTGCATCATCTTAAAATACTCAATTGTATTTATTACTGCTTGGTGTAACTCATTCTAAGCCTTTTGGTTTAAACACTTGGGCTTCGGACCAGTTAGTTGTTTTGCACTGAGAGGGTTTGTGGTCTGCACTGTTGTGGCAGAACAGGTAGCTTACATCCTTCTAGGTTGAGAACTGCTGATTGAGGGCTAAGTGTCTGTTATTCTAAAAGTGTATTAATTCTGGTTTAAGCACTTGGGCTTTCAAGCCAGTTATTTTACATTAAGAGGGTTCGTGGTCTGCACTCTTGTGGGAGGAGAGGCTGGACTCTGCCCTTCTGAGCTGGGAATTTCTGGTTAAGGGCTTATAGTGCATGCATATCTGAACTGTTTCTTACTGAAGTTGGTGCGCCTTGTTTGCTGTGGCATAGACTGGATTCGGGCCTGCTGGATCTAGCTTTGTTTGTGTAACTTGAGCACTAATCCAGACATTCTCTAAAGTATTCAATGGTATTTATTACTGCTTGTTTGTAACTTGATTAAAGTGTAGCTATCATTCAAGTCTTTTGGATTAAGCACTTGGGCTTCAGACCAGTTGTTTTACATTAGGAAGGTTTGTGGCAAGCACTGTGGTGGCAGGACAGGTAGCTTTCATCCTTCTAAGTTGGGAACTGCTGATTGAGAGCCCAGTGTCCAAGTGTATTAGTTCTGGTTTAGGCACTTGGGCTTCAGGCCAGTTATTTTACATTAAGAAGGTTCGTGGTCTGCACTCTTGTGGGAGAAGAGGCTGGACTCTGCCCTTCTGAGCTGGGAATTTCTGGTTAAAGGTTTATAGTGCCTGAATATTTGAACTGTATCTTACTGAAATTGGTTCACCTTGTTTGCTCTAGCATAGACTAGATCCAGGCCTGCTGAATCTAGCTTTGTTTATATGCTTGTTGTTTGTTTGCTTGTTATTTCCTGGAAGCTAATTCCACCTAATACGCAACTTCTCAGTGCTTCTGTGGATCACTAGTGATATCTGCATTGCTTACTGTACTTATTTACTTGTTTCACTTGAAAGAAAGTTACTGTTTGTCGTTTTGCATTTAGTTACTTGTAACACATTGCACTCAAGTTACCTGGCACTTGCTCACTAAAGCAATTATATAAGTCAGCACTAAAAATTAAAAGCACTACACCCTCACTCCCCACTGGCCCTTGTTTTCAATTAAGGATTTCCCAATATTATTCTAGCATGTCCAAAGGTCAGTTGTCAATCTCCTCTCCGGTCCAGCTGGTGAATCTGGGAATCTTGAGGCAATGGTATAACTGCCTCATGTACACAGACAGCCCTCTCCTCCTCCCACATAACACAAATACTTGTGAGAGATGCAGCTATTTAGCCAAACTGGAGGCTGAGCTCTCTCAACTCAGGACTGGCAAGACCAGACAGGAGGAGAAGGCAACTACACACACCACAAAACCAGCCTCACATAATGCTACCACTCCACTGAATCAAACACATAAACACACAAAGACATACTCGGAGGCTCTGAGTAAAAATTTACCTAAACAGCAGAGGCCTCCAAAGCAGACACCCAAACAACTGCTACCTCAAGACACCCCACAAGCAACACATAAACCACAAAAGCAGTGTGCAAAGCAGTCACAGCCCTTAAGGCCAAATACAACACCAAACATACTTGTCATAGGTGACTCCATAGTCAGATACACTGACGTTCCACTCACCAGGCTGAACAAGGAGAGGGTCACAGTAAGCTGCCTATCGGGTGCTAGAATCCGCCACATAACACAAGCACTCGGGTCACGGCAAGTACAAATATGACACAGTCATTGTCCATGCTGGTGTGAACGACCTGAGGCGACCTCCCTGGACTACATGAAAAGAGACATAGAGGAGCTCTCTGATTATGTAGCCCAGGCAGGTATGACCCTAACCCTGAGCAGTATCCTTCCTTCACCAAGAATGATGCCACAATATAGAGACAAGATGATCAGCTTTAACAATTGGCTTAATGTCTGGTGTCATTCAAAGGATCCAGTGTCTGTCTGCCTGGGATGACATGCTTGACAAGCCACGCTGCTTCACAAGGGACTTGCACCTGTCACCCCTGGGATTCGGATATTGGCTAAGGCTCTTGCCACCCCCATAGTGCCTTTTTAGGCAAGGCTCAAATTCTAAACCTACCACCCTAGAAAACAAAAATGGGAAGAAACTGAGGTAATGCTGCTCAATGCCAGAAGTCTAAATCTCAAAATGCACTTTCGAGGCCCTTCTCAGTATGGAGAACATCGATGTCTGTGCTGTAACTGAAACCTGGTTCAAGGCTCCTGAGAGCACCCGGCACTATTAGGTTTTACCTCATATCATGCGTTCGCCCCAAAACCCAGACCACCACAAAAGGAGGGGTGTATCCATATTCATAAAGGATACCCACACCTCCAGGTTGGTGGCAACGCACGGCGCTGAAACCATCCAGGTGCAACTAACCTTAGGCAAAACTGCTCTACAAATTGTAGCATGCTACAGGCCACCCTCTCAAACTCAGGAACCCCACACAGCCTTCCTGAAGACACTGGAGGGTATAAATGTATCTCCAAACACCATCATATTGGGTGACTTCAACTACCCGAATATAGACAGGAAACATTACTCAAGCCCTAACTTTCTAGCCCAACGGTTCCTGGAATTCATAAATTCAAATGCCATGGAACAGCTAGTCACTGTTCCCACGAGGAGAAAATATACTAGATCTCATTGTCACAAACATGGGGACAAAATGCTCCACACGGAAGTATATCCTCATTGGTGAGATCTGATCATAAACTAATCTCACTGGAAATCCACATCCCGCCCACCCCAAACAAAAAGACCAAAGTGAAGAACTTCTCTAAAGCAAACTTCACACTACTCAAGACTGGTGTGGTATCCTTCAAGGCCCCTGAGCCAGAGGAAACCACAACCCAAGCTGGAAGTCCTTACAAATGCCTTCTATGAACACCTCCAGGACTGCATGGATCAGGCAATCCCAAATAAAACCAAGACTCTTTCCACAAAGGGCAAGCGTCCAGTCTGGTGGACCCCAGCCATTAACAAACTTTACAATAAGAGGAGAAAGCTATTACATGATAGAACAAAATCCATAAGTCACCCTGATCATTATTAGTAAAAAATACGAGCACTCATAAAATCAACTAAGGCCAATTTTGAGAGAAAAATTGCCATGGATTCAAAGGACAATCATAAGGCCTTTTCAGCTATGTTAGGAACCTGGGTGGAAACTCCCAGATATGCTCAGAATTAGTCCAAAATGATACAAAAATCACTGAACCCACAGACATTGCCAACATACTGGCAGACAGGTTCAGTGCAAACTTCACCCCTCTCCCCTAAAGGAGAGATAACTATCCCAGCCGAGTGTAGCCTCCCGGACATCTCAAATAGCTGCTCTCTCTAAAGCTAAAAACACAGCATCAATGGGACCGGATGGTGTCCCTGGCTGTGTGCTACACGAGCTAAATGAGGAATTAAACCCGCACATAAGGCAGCTGTTTAATCTCAGCCTTACCACAGGATACGTGCCCAAGGAGTGGCGTCGGCAACTGTGGTCCCACTCCCTGAAGCGGCTCTCTGGACCCTGGTAATTACCGCCCCATAAGCTTAACAAGTCTAGTCTGCAAAGCTATGGAGAGGATCATAATGAAGCTCATAAACAAAGATATAGGGGACTTGCAGACATTGGACCCGACCCAGTTTGGCTTTGTCAAGGGAAGATCATGCCTTTTGAACTTGATCGACTTCTTCGAAACAGTCACCAAGGCCATTGATGAGGGAAAGGCAGTCCATACAGCCTACCTTGACCTTGCACACAATACCCCACTCGGGTATTGTAGAAAAACAAATGTAAACCCATATGTCACAAGATGGGTTGCAAACTGGCTTAAGGACAGGACCCACAGGGTTAGAGTTGCTGGCGCTGTGTCAGACTCCAAGCTGGTCACAAGTGGTGTCCCACAGGGCTCGGTCCTTGGCTATTGTTTGGCATCTACTTCTCAGAAGTACAGGCCAACATGAGAGGACTTTGGCTGACAAAGTTTGCAGGCGACTGCAAACTGGGCCATAGTGGAAAGTGCATCGGACACGGATATCCTTCAGAAGGGACTCACGGAAACAGATAGCTGGTGCCAGAGCCATGGCCTGAAGTTAACGCCAAAAATGTATAGTCATACCCTTCGGGAAAAACAAGGTAACCCCAAGCTACCATATAGGTGGCAATCCACTAAGCACAGAAGAGGTTATCAGGGACCTGGGGACCCAGGTTGACAGTGGCCTTTCTTTTGACACTCACATTGCTAAAGTGGTTAGAAAGACCTTCTACATTGCCCACCTGATCATGAAGGGATTCACATCCAGATCTAGTGAGGTCATTGTTCCCCTGTACTCTTCACTTATCAGACCAATGATCGAGTACAATGCCCCGTTCGGGATGTATCTCACCTGACATCTGCAGCAATTGGAGAGACCCCAAAAGTTCCTCACCAAAAGGATAAAGGGACTCCAAAATCTGTCATATGCTGCCAGATTGAAGAAACTCCAGCTCTATTCAGTCGCATACCGTCTGCTCAGAGGTGACATGTGCCTGACATACAAGGCCATGTCCAACCCGGAATTAATGGACATGCTCCACCTCAAAAATCCAAATCCACCAAAACCACTAGAGCAAGCGACTTAAACCTTAGGATATAAATAGGGCGTGCTGGAGGGATAGATTTATCACTCAGAGACTCCCTATGCTGTGGAATAAAATCCTGGTCCATGTGAGGCAGAGCACCTCGCTGACTCTGTTCAAGAGAAATCTAGACCTGTGGATGGGAGATCGTAGGTTTAGAATCATATCTGTGTCACTGCTGGACAGAGGCACAACAAACTAATGGGCACAGTATTTTTTCATATAAGGGGTGGCGTAAGCCACAAAAATTTGGGCTAGGCTTATAAATGCCTTAGGGCAGATAGCCTAGTATAAACCTATGAACCTAATTAAAGAGGAAAAGCACTGTAAACCCACCATTACACCCACAATTGAAAAACCTCGACATTATTTTGGAAAGAGAAATCAGGAAGGTTTTATCTGAGCACAAGATATTCCCAAATTTGTCTGTAACAGAAAGAGGAATACTGAATGAATTGAGAAACAACAAGAACATTAGAATTATGCACCCAGATAAAGGGGGTGGCACAGTACTGATGGATTTTATCATGTATGAATCCAAAATGAAGGACTTATTAAATGACACTGATAAATATTCACGAGCTTCCATCAATGAGGTTAATTTAGCATACTCAAAAGTCAAGTTATTACTCTACGACCTACTATTAGAGGGATCTATTAGTAATGACATTTATAATTTTTTTATTAAATTCACAGCCAAGGGTTCCATCTGTCTTTGGAATGCCAAAGGTACACAAGGACCCAAATGATCCCCCACTTAGGCTCATTGTGGCATCTGAAGGGTCAGTTACAACCTCTTTAGCCAGATTTGTAGATGAGAAACTGAAGAAGTTGTCATATGATAGCCCAATAGTGCTGAAAGATTCATGGGATTTCCTTAGGTGTGTCAAACCAGAATTATACTCCCCAGATCTGGCCTTCGTCACTTTAGATGTTGTAGATCTGTTTGGATCTATCCCTCATGACATAGGGCTCCAGTGGTTTGAAGACAGTATGAGGGACAGTAAAATGTTTACAGTGAATGATTTTAGGAACTGTTTAACATTTATGGATATCATCCTTCATAACAATTGTATGTTTTTCCAGGGGGAATTTTTTCAACAGAAAAGGGGAGTAGCTATGGGGGCCAAATGTGCCCCCACGTATGCAAATTTAATTTTGTCCAGATGGGAACAACTGTACATATCAAACTACCCTTTTATTGGTTGTTGGTCCTTGTACAAAAGGTTCTTGGATGACATAGTTATCTTTTGGACAGATACTTATCAAAAATTCATGGAATTTTTGTATTACATTAAAAACACAACAAACTTCTTGGACTTTACTCATACTTATAATACAGACAACCTTACCTATTTGGATGTTTGTATCAGGAAGAAATTAGGTGGTTTTTCATCCAGTATTTATCGAAAGGAAACATTTTCCAATTCTTATTTACATTATAAGAGTAGTCATCCTCATTTTCAGAAAAGGAATCTGGTTAAGGGACAGCTGGTTAGGGTCAGCAGAATGACCTCTGGCGATGATGATTTTTTAACTGAGTGTGCAAAATTAATGGAAATGTTTAGCAAATGAGGTTATCCAAATTCCTTACTACAAGAAGTAATTGATTCAGTGGTTCAGGAAAGGAAAAATAGATTTGCCCTATTCTTGGAAAACCTACCCAGGAGGTTAAAGGAACGAGCATTCATACCCAAGAAGGGAAAAAGTGGGATGATGCATACATTATGGATTTTTCCAGAGATGCAGGAGTGGTGAAACAGATTATAACCAGAGAATGGAATAGGTTTACTGAGATTTCTGATTTAGAGGTATTGAAAAATAAAACACTTACATTTATATATCATAAAGATTTAAATTTCAAACAACTTTTGAGTTTGGAAAGGTCAACATCTCTTCAAAAGACCAGGTACTTTTAAATGTGGTACTTGTCCACAATGCCCTTAATAATTAACGATGGTAGTATCTTAGTTGCATCAAGAGACAGGAGATTTCAGTAAATGTTTTTCCAACTGTAATACCAATGGTGTGGTATATATTGCTACTTGTAAGGTTTGCACTTCATTTTATATAGGAAAAACTGAGAGAAAGTTAAGAAACTGTATTTATGAACACAGTTACGAAATTAGGAAGCAAAACAATAAAAATGCCCTTTACAGACACACTTTGACTTGTCCATGAGCTAAATTTCTTTTTATGTTTTGGAAATTGTACCCAAGGAATTAAGAGGGGTATGTGGGAGGCCAAACTTTAATATAGGGAGTTATTTTGGCAAATTATTTTAGATTCCACAAAACCACCAGGTTTAAATGATATGATTTCCATTTCTTCAGTTTTAAAATTAAGGGCAGCCAAACTGTGATGTGAAGTATAGCCACAAGATGGCACTATACACAATGTTTTTAGGAGATATGTTTAACCACATAGTAATTTAAAAGGAGACTGTTTTAAAATTAAATTAATTAAATGTAATTTTATGATACATAATTTTAATTTCAAAGTTTAAACTGTTGAATCAATATATATTTATTTATGGACAGTATTTCAAAACCATATATTTTAACTTGGAAAGTTTAACAAATGATTTTATGTATTTTATTATTTATACTAGTTGTTCAATTAACTAATTTGATTGATCAATTATTATTCAATTTGCACAACTGGAAAGGTATAAAAGTGTTTCAGTGATGACTGTTAATTGTTCACTTCTGATGAAGACTTGGATTTTGTGTCGAAAACGTATTTTTTTGTTTTTTAGCGTTATTGTGAATAAAGTGCTTGTGCTTACTTAAAGGGCTTGGTTTCTGATCTTCCTTTGGACACTCGTTGCAAGTCCTTTTTTTTGGTTTTTGTTATTGAAGGCTTGCATACATCCTTCATTTTGGTTTTGATCATATCTTGTGTGGCTTATACCATTTTGATGTGTGGACCATACACGACTGGTGATCACCTCCTGCTGCCATTACTTTATATAGTGTGGTAATAGCATCTGCCTCACATGCAGCAGGTTAAACCATTGTAAAGTCCTCTGTACAGATGTGTCTGGAATATCCATATGTTTGCAAACTATACATGGTCAAAACTGGTCTGTGTGCCTTAATGCCCTTGTATCTGATATTGTAGCCAAATAGGCCATGGTGAGTGTACTGATACATATGGCTGCATGAGGTAATATACCTGACTGAAACATCATGCTGATACTATGTCTGCCACCCTCACATGTGGCGAGCCTTGTAGGTGCAATACATGAGTCCAGATGCTTGGTTTTACAAGTGAACTGTTCATGTTATGGGTCACATCAAAGGCTGGAAGAGGTGTGGACTGACATATTGTATCCTAATTAGTATGTAACAGGAAAACCTTGCATCTTAACAGGAGTGTGTACACAGTTTATATCCACTGTATACCACTAATGTGTCACATATGTCCCTACCTTAGGCCATTTTTCTAGCCCATTTTTCTGGCATCTGTCCAGATGTCTTGGCACTGACAAGGAGAGGTATGCTACAGGAATGTTGAATTCATGTCAGACAGGCCACAGTGATGACCACTGTGATGCAATGCAGTTAGCCCCAGCACAAGTGAACATATACAAAAAACAATATAGCTATTACATAAAGCAATATAGCTATTACTGATGGTTGTGTGCATGGTAAATTGCATGCTCTTCACATGCCTGGGGTATTGCCAGGCAACAACAGAACAATGTCATAATCACCAGCTTCAGGCTGCTGTCCCATATGTAGACCAGAGGGTCCTAGGTTGCTGTGAGAGGGAGTTATTGTCAGCAGACTGACATGTGGCCTTGGTACAGGATGGATGCAGCATGTCTGCACATTTACAGTACTAACCCCAATAATATACAATGTTCTGTCCTCACCATAAGTATGCACTTCTGTGCATTAGAAAACCTCATCCACAACTGCAAACAGACCTGACAAATGGATGTTGATACAATAAAGATACATGCATGTCTGATACATTAGTGTACTAATCCCCACTGGGCCCTTACCTGCACGCTCCTCGTACTGTGTATATGTGCAAACCACCTCCACAATGTTTTCCTCAGCTTCATGGCTTGTGTGTTGGGCGGGTGCCCCAAGGTTGGTGAGGAGCTCCTCAGTGGGTCTCAGTGGGGGCTGGATGGCTAGGCCCCCACCTGTGGCTAGCTGGTCCCTTGCAACAGCAGCAGCCAATTGACAGGGATGGCAGATGAGGTCGGTGGCCCGATGCTGCACCTGCGCACAAGTTCTGCTGTGAAGGCTGGCATTATTTACATTGCGGACCAGACTGTTCCACAGAGTTGTCCTCCCTGCACATCTGCTCTCTGTCCAAATAACAGGGCATAATGTTCAATCTTATATTGGGTGATGATGTCAGTTTCTCTAACAGAGAATGCTGGTAGGTGAGCCCTCTGCATGTTACCTGGAAGACATAAACAGGAAAAAGTTCACAGGACCTCATACGGTTGTCAAATTGCACATCAACAGTGTATATTACTTGCAAATAATCCAAACTACACCATAACCCTCCAAGCTATCATGGCTATAGCAGCTTGCATTACACTCCTGGCCCTGAGCTATCTTATTCCCCCCAATGTTGGACACTTGATTGCATAATCCTCTATTCTCCATTCATTTCTGTGTAGAGGGTTAACAGTGGCCATCTTCCATGTGGATAGTACGTGGATAGTGACAGGTCTGTTTTTGACTGTGGTGTGTGATGGAGCTGTGAGCACATGCATAAATTCATGTAGGAGGCAGACAGTGATGTTATTATGGCCCATGGAGATATGCTGTTGTTGCCATCAGTAGGCAATATGTACATGCTCACCATTGCTGAGGGGAGGAGTGTGGTTGATGTGCATATCCCTCTGTACAATGGGCGTGGACAGGGTGGCAATGTTCCTGCCTAACCTGTCTGATGCAGGTTGCCTATATCCATGGCATGTGTGCATGAGGTGTTCTTTACCCCTACTACAGGGTGAATTGTGCTGTTTCCTCTGAGACTGACAACATATGAGGAGATACTGTTGCAATTGTCCTTGGTGGTGTGGATATGTCTGATTTGTAGTCATAGTCAGCCTTACAGGAAGTCACTTGTGAACTTACATGCTTGCTCAGATAGAGGTGGACTTGCTTCCAAGTTGTTGTCTGCACCTATGCGTCCCTGTACAGCCAATATAGCAACCTATTATGTGGTTTGCATATTGCTGCTGTCCACCAAAGGTGCTTACTCTACCTTGGTGGAGGCTGGTTATACAGGTCAGGTGCTGCTGAGTCCACATAGCTACAGTGGACATAAAGGGTATATACCACTGGTATTTGGCCAATTGGAACATGACACCACAATAATTCATTTCAAAACAATTCCTACCTTTAATGTGACCTATAGCCTGTACAATTCATTTGAAAACATAACAATCTGGTCCGTGAAACCATATAAAATAATAATCAGTAAAATAAGCCAGTTGAATGAGTGTGCACACCCTTAAACTGATATGTTGTGCATGCACCTCTTGAGATGGTTACAGCATTCATTCATCTTGGTTTGGACTCCATCATGGCACATCTTTACTTGGCAATAGTTGCTCACCTTCTTAGAAACACCTTTGATTGTTTTTCAATGGAATTGTACACGTTAGGGGTCACATTAAAGATGAGAAACATTATGAAATGATCTTCTGTGGTCTGACTGTCATACAGCACACAAACCTGGCATTCCAACAGGGGTGTGTACACTTGTGATATCCACTGTATATAGGTGTTGATATAGCTGGTAGTGGTAGGCATGAACAGAGGGTCATAACACAGTTGGACACTTCTCCAATTACTACCTGATAATCATGCCTATTCTAGTACCCACATCAGTGTCAGGGCAATGCAACAACCAGTAGCTGTACACATGTATGTCTGTTGCATGCACTGGCACTGATATTACACACACGTGCAACATGCACAACCTATGTACCTGTCTGCTTGAAACCCATGTGATTAGTTTTGTGCTTTCCAGTTGAACATATGCATACATACATGTCCTCAATGGACACCTGGTATACATTTCAGATCTATGTTAGTATGGTACACTGTATTTACAGTCTTGCTGCTCAATCATACTTCTCAGCATGTTATAGCAATATGTCTGGACAATGGCACACATAAATGGATGAAAAAAGGGACAGCAAATCTGATACTGTATTAATATAGCTGCACCATACATTAGTAAGTTGATTGCACAGTAGGCTTTGACATCAGTGTGAAAACCTGGAAGATATCCAATAGTCATAAGTAGGCTATTATGTTACAATGTCATTACTCATAGACTTGCCAATGGTTTGGCTGATATAACACAGGTATATGTGTATGTGACTACAGATATCAGTCACAAATGTGCCTATTGTCCAGTAGAACACTGTACAGTTGAATGTTATTAATTCAATATATCACATGCAGTTCAACACACATGTCTGCAACAGTACTTTACTATGCACATTCCCAATATAGGTCTCTTAGATTTAAAAGACAAACATGTGTCATACTCATATTCACAGGTAACATATGGATATGGACAACATCCCCTTAAATGGCTTAGCAGTGGCACAGTCACAACTGTTTGACAGACACCCTAGCAGTTGTTATATATGAGCTGTCCTTTCCCTGGGTAAATCAGACTCCTGAGCTGTGACCCTACCTTGCAACCTCTTAGAGTATCACATCTGGACAAAACCTAAAATGATGGGGATAAATAGGGACAGACTTTAAATATTCCTGTTACAAACATAGAAAGTTTGTAGAATGATACATTTGTATTACCATGAACATTCTTAAGGATGTGGAGTCTTAAACTCAAGTGTTTGTCATTACTTGATGACTTCAATCTTCAGCTATTTGCCAGAAAAGTACAGATTCCAGGAGGAACAGACAAAAACTATGATGGGAGAATCCGGACATTCTGTGAAGATCTCTACAGTTGAGAGATATGGCTGTGATCTCTCCCACTGCAGAGAGGGCCAGATGCTATGGCCATAGACATGTCTGAAGAAGCGGATGTGGTGTCCGTGAAAGCGCTCACATTTTATTAAATAAATCTGTTGGTATTTTATTTACATTAGACTTACGATAATTCTTTACATTGTGATACTTTTAACGTGATTGCCAAGGTGGTTATGCTCCTTCTACTTGGGTTATTTGTATATATATATATATATATATATATATATATATATATATATATGTGTGTGTGTGTGTGTGTGTGTGTGTGTGTGTGTGTATATATGTATATATATATATATATATATATATATATATATATATATATATATATATATATATATATATATCTATATGTATGGGTCTACTTCATATGACTTAAATTTCATTTGACTGAAATTCATTTGACTGAGACCAAAACTCCAGGATCGCACTACAGTGTGGAAAAGGGTATATACCGTTTACTTTAATGCGTCAGTGTTATGAGTTTCAGTCAAATGAGTTTTCAGTCTTTTGAATTGTCAGTGTTTTGGTCTCAGTCAAATGAATTTCAGTCAAATGAAATTTCGATTAAATGAAGTAGCCCTATATATATATATATATATATATATATATATATATATATATATATATATCAACAAAATAAGTCCGGAACTCAGGAGTGTGCTGTAATAAAATATCAAAAATCCAGCAAACAGCACAATTAACAAAGCCAGGGCCAGACGATATCTAGTCCCAGTATGCCTTCAGCATATGTATCAAATACTGAACAAAAGCATAGATGAAAAAATTCAGCGTAGTTCAAATGCTGAAAACAATTCCGATAACTCAGTTTAACAGCTTGACAGCATTTCAGTAAATGTGCGCAAGAACATGCATGCTCCATGAATAGCTAAAAGTATAGACACATTTATTCAGCTTGCAGAAATAAAAACATATGGATCTGAAGTTGAGGAACCCAAATGGCAAAAAGTGCTTATCCTTTTGGTTTTATTTGCTGGATTTATATATATATATATATATATATATATATATATATATATATATATATATATATATATATATATATGTATATATATATATATATATATATATATATATATATATATATGTATGTATATATATATATATATATATATATATATATATATATATATATATATATATTTGTATACACACACACACACACACACACACACACACATATATATATATATATATATATATATATATATATATATATATATGTGTGTGTGTGTGTATATATATATATATATATATATATATATATATATATATATATATATATATACCCCTCAGTATTTATTGGTAATATATCTATATATTGTTATACACATATATGGATCTCCACAGATATCTATCTCTCTATGTATATGTTTCTTTTCAGATATATATATTTATAGATATCAATCCTTCCTAATTGCACAGTGTCTCTTCCCTATTGTAAAATGGCTGTAAAGAAGGGCATGTTTGAGAAAACATCCTAAAACCATACAGCTGAGGTGGCTTACTGGTAATTTGCTTTGACTATGGTGTGCTGGGTTCTGGGTTAAAGACCTGCAAGGGCTGTTTATTTTGTTGCTAGGCAGAACAAGGACTGTTGGATACAGAGTGATTAAGGCAGTTTTGAGCAGCTTTAAGCATGTTTGAGTGGATTTGCGAGATGATAAGCGGTGCTAACTTATGACTAAATGGATAAGCGCTTACACTGTGTAGGCTTCATTTACCAGTGCACAAATCTGCTTAGCATTTACATTTAAGCAATGCTGAAACCTGCTAAGCATAACTCAGCCCTGGTAACCAGTGATCACATTCCAGTCTGATAAAATAGCAAGGTAATAACATATTTAATAACTGTATTTAATTTCCTGTACATAACATGCTTCTATGTGTTGTCATTACAGTAGCAAGGGGTGTGACTATACTGTATGGGACACCAGGGTATACATGGGTAGTACCGCAATCATTTTTTTTTGTATTTGTTTTATACATGGGTAGTATCCCAGGTTTTATGCAGTCACACTTGCATATTACACCAGCTACAATGCACTGGTTGACAAAAATAATTTAACTCATTCCCTCCAGTACAGCTCTTTTGATTGTGTACCTTTAACTCCTAGTGGGTGTGGCTTGAGCCTTTAAAAAATAAAGTTATCACCTTACAATTCTAACAAATACTCATTGACAGAGGTCAAATATGAATACAATTGTGTTTGCCATCATGTATGCTACAAAATAAAATATTCTGATACCTTGTGTGTAGCATGACATTGGAATTATTAATGCAAATATGAACAGGCAATATTTGATGCCTAGAGGAGCAGTAGGAGGTAACTGCAGAAATGCCTGTAGACATCACTCGGCTGTAATGAGTTAACACATAATGTATCATTATGTTAGTACTTTTATCAGTGGTTTTCCAAGTAAGATTAGATTGCAGATTGTAGTACTAGAACTATACACCCCTGCATGCAAAGCTGGGATGCTGAGTACAGACTATCTTGTTCTTGGTGTCAGAGCTGTATGTTTATATGTATCTCCTATTGGATATTGATCTGATATGTTGATATTAACCATAGACTACTATGTTTTTTGGACATGTCATTGAGGACTGCTGTCATGTAGTAATAGCATACCTTTCATTTTCAGACTTCTATCTTTCAAAATATTCATCCTAATGCATAACCTGTTAGCTATCTACTTTCTGTCTGTCCTCTGTACAGATGTGCAGATGTCACATATTGCTAAGGCCATACCACTATGTAGGTGCCCACATAGTACTGTGCTGTGGTCTTGGACACTGCTGCTTGTTTTGACATATGGGACATTCCTTAATGTGGGCCTTGCTCCTTTTCCTTGCCTGCGTTAGGGACATGACAGAAGTGGTGGGCTACAGATTCTTATACAGTAGGTGGCAATACATCATAGGAGAGGACTTGTGGAGACAGCCAAACAACAAGGAGGATATATCACCAGATTTGTGAACAGATTCTATGTCATCACTGCTGTTATACATAATGTGTATTGGTAGATTGACAGGGTTTGTGTGGACATGCATTTAGTGAGTGACTTCACAACTGACAGTGATATGCCTCTGACACACCTCTCCTCTGCCACGCTTTCCACAGACTGGCCACATGTCTGCCTGTTATGTTTTGTCTGTTCCCCAGACAGTTGATGTCCCTGGTAAATCAGTCAAGGACTCTGGGGAATGCAGTCAGTAAATACTCACATCTATTGGTATTACCAATGTCATATTCCTCATAAAGGATGTCAGAACAAACCCAGTAACATCTGCAACTTTCTCAATGTATGACAGCAATATGCTCAGTCTACCCCTGTGTTTGTGCTTCTGTCCCCAAATAATGTCAGGCTTTGTCCAGATGTAAATGAGGCTCAGACATACTTATTATCATTATTGTTTGACTTCATTCCTGCTACCAACCCAGTGATGTAGTAGACCCACAGACATGTCAGGGAAGAGGCTATAGATATTATTCCTGAGGCTATACATTCTGAGGTGAACTGTACATGTGAGAGGCCTGTGTATGTCTGGCCATTGTTAACAGATTGTCATGATTATGTACACATGTCATGTGTACATGTTATTTGGGCTGTGTATGGAGGGAGGTGGATGTAAGTGTTATGGCTCCTTCTTTATCTGACTGTGCATGCTGCTCTAGTTTCTGCTGATTTATTGGCTGTATGTGTTTGTAGGGGCAGAATGAGACATGTATTGTACCAAAGTCAGGAATCAGACTACACTGAGAATTGGGACTGTATATGTAGGGCTAGTGTGTGAGTGGCAAACAATGATGCATTTGTTCACACAGTCCGTATACTCTATTGTTCACTTGACTTACTGGTATGTGACTGTGACTGTGGTGATGTTGGTTGTAGTTGTGCACTTTCACACTGGTGTCTGTTTGTCATTGCTGTTACATCCCCGTAGTGCCTGATATATTTGCAAATACATTTGTAATTACCCATATCAGATTGCCCAATTAAATTACTTGTGCTATTTCAGTAAATATATGTTAGAGCACACAGAAGGGTGTTACTACAGCAACTGTGTTAGCTTATCTATGCCAGTACTTCAGATACATCCCCATTTTCATGGCTTTCACCCACCACTTTGTCAGCCTTGGACCAGATTCATTGCATAAAGGTGTTCTGAGCATACCAGTCAACTGGCTGGATTGTTTCAGGATGTCCAGGTTTATTGCTCATATTTCTGGTCTGTTTTACATATTATCATTTCTCTGGTAAATCCCTGTAATGATATGATTGTTGTCAGAAAATGAGGACATACATTTAATTTTCCTACCTCACATCCATAAGAATATGTATGCTGAAACAAACTGCGTCACTCTGTCAAGAAGAGTACAGTGGGACAATAACCTCTTCCTTCCTGGATGCTAATGTATTAGTACTGAGATGTGCCACATAGAAGGACTTTGTGACCACATTGACAATGTAGTGGTCAAGAGACATTGCTGTCAACTGTGTACCCAGATCTCTTATAACACCTTCTTTGTTCAGGGGACTACCATCAATATGGTAAATCATGGGAACAGGGTTTTCCACAAAGGGGATGACAACACATTTTCTGACACTGAGCTTAAGGCCATGGCTCTGACACCAGTCGTTGGTCTCAGTGAGGCCTTTCAGTAGGATGCCAACATCACTTGGGTAGTTAATAATAGCTCCCAACTTGCAATTGTCTTTAAACTTTGTCAGCCAGAGGCCTTTCATGTTGGCATGGACTTCAGAGACGTTGATACCAAATATGAGACGACAAAGGACATAACACTGTGGGACTCAACTTATGACTGCTCAGCAGTCTGACTTAGAGTCAGCAATTTCCACACTGTGAGTCCTATCTGTGACCCAGTTTCCAACCTACCTAGTGATATATGGGTTGATGCTTAGCTTAGTGAGTTTTTGCATGATTCCTTAGTGGGGAATGTTATCAAATGCTTTGGCAGATCAAGGTAGACTGTATGTGCCACCTTGCCTTCATCCACAGCTCAGGTAACTGACACCAAAAAGGTGACCAGGTTGATTGAGCAGGTATGACCTACCCTTCACAAAAGTAAACTGTGTTGGATCCTGAGTCTGCAGATTCCCATATCCCTGTTAACTAGGTGCATGATGATGCATTCCATAGGTTAGCATAACAGACTTGTGAGGCAGTTGGAGTGTTATTTCCCAGAGTCTGTAGTCGCACCTCAGTTGTGGAGATGGGTGACTGCAGCAGTGCACATTTCAGTCGGAACAATCCCTGAGGTGAGACTGTGCTTGAACAGGGAACATAGTTGAGGTGCCAGGTCACTTTGTAGTTCATGTAGAATACAGACAGGGATATTGTCAGTTCCCATAGAAGCTGTATTCTTGGCCTTGGACAGTGATGTTTTAACCTGTGCAGCAGTAATACTGGGTGCCTGGCAGGGTACTGATATTGTGATTGGTCCTTTGGGGGTAGAGAGGGATAAAGTTTGCACTCAGTATGTCAGCCAGTATATTGGCAATATTTGTTGGCTCACTCTAGGAGGTACCATTGTCTAGTAGCTCAGAACAAATTTTGGTATTGCCATGGAGATTCTTTACATAACTGTTTGAGACCTTGTGGTTGTCTTTACTATGTGCTCCAATTCTGTTTTCACAGCTAATTTTGTAGTATTTGATGAGGGATCTCA